>NC_090129.1:35667263-35793077 GCF_040581485.1 Linepithema humile | reverse complement strand
CCCGCTTCTCCACTACCTTCACCTTGGTAGGGCGGGTGGGGGTGCTTGGTGCAGGTCTTTCCTCTCCCTCCTCCCCCTCTGTTACTCTTGCTCTCTTTTGTCCCGGAGTTGGGCCGCGTGGCTCAACCTCCATTGGGATTGTCTGAGGCTTTTCCGCCTCAACGCTGCCCCTAACTGGGACAGACGGTGTAGGCTCTGGATCCCTCTCCAAGGGGGGAGTTGTCCTTTCAGCAGGGGGGTGGGCCCGTGATTGGGCTCCCCTCTACCTCCAGGTACAACTCCCCTTTCCTCCCTAGTAAGTTTTTTAGGTGGCTTCCAGCGGGGGGGAACTGGAGGACAGAGCTCCGCTCCCGCCCTATGGTTTGCCACCTTACCCCTTTTAGCACAGATTGGGCAGTGCGCAGGGACCTTGCACTGCGCCATCTTGTGTTCCTTCTCCCCGCAGTTCATGCAGCAGTCCGTCCTATCCTCATTGGACGGACAGCTCTGCCGCATGTGGCCACGGGCATGGCATCGGTAGCAGCGGGCTGGCCTACTTTTCAGCAAAACCACCTGGAAGGCGGTCCAGCCCGCTTTAATCCTACCCGCCTCTGCCGCTTTAACCACGGCTCTATCTGGACCCTGGGCCCAGATTGACCTTTTGCCCCTTATCAAGGGGTTCCAGGGTCCCAACTTAAACTCTTTTGGGGAACATTCCCCCACCTCCGCCAGGGCCTCCCGGATTTCTTCCGGGGTGACCGACTCCATGATCCCGGTTAGCCGTAGATCGAGTCGGCGCGACGGCCTCCTGATCGCAATGCTATCGGTATCACCAACAGCGATGCGGATCTCAGAGGCTAAGTATGAGGCTTTAGCCTCGGCATCCTCCCCCTTTCCTGGGATTTCCAGAAGAGCCCCCCCCCGAAGCTGGATTTCATCCGTAATTGGGTGATCCCCAGTTGTTCGAGGGAGATGCTCTCCTGCGCCTTCCTAATTACTCCGGAAAGAGTATCTGGCTCCTTCACGGAGATGAGGATAGCGGCGGAACGCGGCAGCCTCTTCTTCGCCTTCTTTATCGCAGTTTTGCGATCCATCTTCTTCCTCTCCTCCTTCTTCTGGGAGGCAGGGATTGCTGAAGGTGCTGGGGGGGCAGCCTGTGGGGCAGTATTAGCCCTTCTGCCACGCTTTCCCGCCACCGTGGCCCACGTTTCTGTGGGGGGATTACGTGGGTCTACGCCCGTTGATTCCCCCTCCGCTAACGGTCCTGCCGCATTTCCTGCCCCTGGTGGGGGATCCTCGGAAGGAGGGGGGGGAATTTCTCCCGCTCCTCTGCCACCTTCGGCTCTTTTCGCCTTCTTGGAGCCAGAGGCGTCCTTCTTTAAGGGGGCCTTTGTGGTCCTCTTCTTCTTCCGCTGCCCCTTCGCCCCCCTGCCAGGCGCAGTAGGGACAACATGGGAAGCAGAAGGGGGGAGGCGAGCCTCGCTTATTCCGCTCTCCAGTTTCTCCATCCTGCTGGTGAGGGTCTGGAGTGCCTCCATTATCCCCTTGAGAGAAATCTCAATGGGGATCTGTGGGACAGAGTCACACTCCATTCCCTCATCTCTTCCTCCTTCCTGGGCTGGAGATATCTCCTCAACCCCGTCCGTGCTTGGACGGGGAAGGGGAGAAACCCCCCTTGTGGGAGAGAGCATCGGCTCGCATGGCTGACGCCTTCCTTCTCTCTCCCTCTCTCTCTCTCTTTCTCTCATTTCCGCCAGATCGACTCTCTGCAGTTTCATCTGCGTGTCGATCTGACGGACTTGGGCCTTGAGGGTCGCGTTGCTCCTCTTTTCGGCAAGGTATCTGGCCTTCCAGAAACCTGGGTCTCCGCCGTGGGCTGCCCTGCTCGTCAGGGTCTTGAGCACTTCCCTCAGGACGAATACGTTCATTTTAATTCGTCCGCTTTGTTGGCCTCTTATGTTCCTTGAACATTGCCTGATCTGCTCGATGGTGAGGAGCTTCCGGTCGAAACTTTTATAAAGTTCCTCCGTAGAGCCCCTCTCCATCTTTTGGATACTCCGCGCTGCCTCCCGCTTTTGCGGACCAGTCAGCGACGGAGGCACCACTTCTATCTCCTCTTCTTCGGAGGCCGTCTCTCCCCGAACCACCATTTCTAACTCCTCTGTTTCCGAGTCAATGAATGGGCCTGTCCCATCTTTCCTCGGTCTCCCTTGTGCCCTTCGGGCCGACGCGAATCTCTTTGACGGGTCCGTCCTTTCCCCGGCAGGGACCCAACTGGGTATTCCCGTCGAGGTTGATGGGGGGGCCGTGGTCCCATCCTCCATTCCCTCATCCTCTCCTGAGGTGATGAGGCAGTCCTCGAAATCCACAGTAGGTGGGGGTAAACCCTCCACCTGTGTGGATGGACCCGGTTGAGGGTCTTCCGTCCTGGACGTGGTCGGAGGGAGGGTAGTAGCCCCATTGGGCTCCCCACTCTCCTTCCCTCCCAGAGACAGGGAGACGGGGTCTTCCGTCCCGGGCGTAGCTGGAGGGGGGGTAGAAGCCCTCACGGGTTCCCCCTCCTCCATCTCATCCGTGGACAGGGAGATGGGGGTCTCGGCCCCCTCCCTCTCAGCCGTCCCCTCATCCTCCTCCTCCGAGGATGATGATGGGTAGGTACAAGGCTTGTACCTTTTTCTCCTCCCCCTTCCCTCCTCTTCCTGCTTGTCCATCTTTTCCCGGTTTCCCCGGAACGCGAGCGGCTTTCCTCCCCCTTTCAATCCCGTGGGATTGAGAGTTTCATCCTCATTCCCACTCCTCCAGAATTCGGCGGTACCCGGTATCCATGGGATACCGAGTTGCTCGAGCCTCTTTGTAGCTCGGCTGTCCTCCTGCATGGTTGGGGGAAGATCATCTCCCAACAATTCAGCGACGGATACAAAAAGTTCCGCCGCAAAAACCTCAGGGACATCTTCGGTTTTTATACCGAGTTTGCGGTATGACCAGGCTGCCGCCCGCAAGATTCCCTCATAGGCCTCCCTCTTATCCCACTCTCGGATAAAGTCGAATGCTTTGGTAAGGGCACTCGACAATGTTTCCGGGGATACTCCAGCGGGGAACGATTCATCCCAAACCTTGTATTTCACAAGGTGTGGTTTCGCCGTTTCGTACCCTTGTTCATCCTCATCATGATAGGCCAGAAAGGCCCAGAGCGAATAGAAACTCTTCTTGAGCCTATTCGCCTCTGCCTCACTCTCTTTGAATAGAAAATGGGAGGTGGCTATCCCCGTAGCGGCATCACTAACCGCCTTGAGGATTCTCCTCATCCTTATCATCGCGGTAGTATTTTCCACCTTCTCGCCCGCGGAGCACGAGACGGCTGGCCCTTCGTATGATGACGACGTACTGGGAGCAGGGACAATACCCCCAGATACGCCGGCCTCCGGGATCCGAAGCCCATCGGCAGTCTCCAATCTCTCTTCTTCCATGAAGATCCATAAATTGTAATTTTTTAACGAAGTTGTCTTCTTCGGGTTATTTATCGTGGTTTTCCTTCCACTAGGACGGTTGTCGACCAAGACTGACGAGCCCGTCCTGCCCGGATCTTTTTATAGAGGTTTTGTCTCCCTCGCGGCCCGTGCAAGCTCAGTGCAAGCACCGGCCCCCGGCCCCAATAAATTGGGGTTACGGTCTACCACCCCAGCAATAATGCCAGGGTGTCCTCCCTCTGTCGCTCCCCTTCACGCCCGCGTACTCAGGGACCACGTCCCCGAGCCGTTTGAGCGGAGAGGGGGAGCCACCCTTGTGGGACACCGCTTTCCCTCCATGCCAGACGGCATGTCCTGAAAAGGACATCCGCCCGAGACACAGAGGGAACCGGCACCCACATCCACCCCTTTAGACGGGGCCACCGAAGTGACCCCACCAAAGACCCGTCCCGCCGGAGCAGCAGCCCCGGCCAAGACAGGCCTCCACCACGGGGGGAGCACCCCCCTGGCCAGCCGCCCCACTGGGCTAACGAGCCTGGCCGCCCGTGCATGGAGGGGAGATAGAAATCTCCCCCTAACGGTGCCATGCCACCGGGGGTTTGAAGTCAGAGTCCCCGTCTCCTACCAGCGATTGGGACAAGTCCCTAAGGAGTCGCTGGGCTCCTCTTGTTCCCTCCAGCGAGGGAACTGTGCGCTCTTGGCACCACAAGACGACTCCAGCGAGCCGCCCCATGGTGAGCCCCTTCACCACGACAAGGTGGCGCACGACGAAGGGGAACCTAACCTAACCTTTTTTTTTTTTTTTTTTTTATTGGTTTGGGGCCCGACAAGTCGGAGCCCCTGGGGGTGGGGAAATCTTCTAAAGACCCCCCTCCGCGTGCAATGTGCAGTCCTAATGACCGCACTGCGGAAGGGGAGTGTGGGATTCACCACCCAGCGGAACTTTGCTGCGGTGGTGCCTACCCACTAAAACCCCACCCCCATTAAACGCTTATCGTCTCCTGCCATTAAGTGGGAGAGGGCTGGGTATCGCCAGTGTCCAGACTCTCCCTCATGCCGTTGTTTCCAGACTCCCCCCCTTTTGAGAGGGGGGGGCATGCCCTCCTCCGTTGTTTGGGGGCTCAGGTGCCCAAAAGGGGCCCAATCTTCCTTCCCCCCTCTCCTCTCCCCCCTTTCCCGCGGGGGGATCTTCTTTGGGGAGGGAGGGGTATAGTCCCTCTCTCCCCCAAGGGTCCACCCGGCCTGGCCCTAACGGGGTCAGGCCTTCGGAGACCTCCCTCTGCGCAGAGTCTGTTCCCCCTACTCCCGGGAACCTCTGCGTCCCCGACACCAGTCAGGGAGCACAACTGCCCACGGAAGAGGGGGTTGTCCTGCTTGGCCATTAGGGCCTTAAGGTCCCTTTCCCTAGTGGGTGGGGGCCATTCTGGGCGGGGGAATCGAGTGCAAAGCATTCGACTCCCTTCCGCTCTATTTTGCACCGAGGTCTGCAGGTCCACCTCCCCCCAGTTTATACCTTGGGGACAGGCCTCGGTGCATACCGTCTTCAGGGCAATGAGTTCCCTAAGTTTTCTCAGGAAACCCACCGCCCTTTTACGGAGCTCTGTGGGGCCAGTTGGTGGGCCTCGAAAGAGGAACTGGAGGATTACTCCTCTTTCCTCCTCCAGATTGGCACCCCACAGGTCCGGCCTATGAGTCTTTGGAAGACTCATTTCCCTTAGGATGCCTTCGCAGGCATCCATCATTCCTAGGGAGTTCTCGTGGAAGCACATTACCTCCACTTCGAACTCCCTAAAGAAGTCGGTCTGCAGGGGATCCCACGAGCCGCCACTCGGCAATGCGGGTCCCGCATCCTCCTCCTTCCTCTTCTTTGGAGGTGGGGACTTTGTCCTCACCTCTTTCTCCGCAGGTGAAGGCTTCAGGGGAGTTTCCTCCTCCTTCTCCTTCACCTGTATCTCCAGGGGTGGGGAGTTAATCCCCACCACTTCCTCAACCACCATCCCCATTATCGGGACTGGTGGGGGGGAAGGATTAGCCTCCCCCTCATCATCCGTTACCACTCCCGCCACTGGGGGTGGTAGGGGGGGACGAGTCCCCCCCTTCTCCTCAACCTCCATTACTGGAGGCGATAGGGAGGGACAGGTCCCCCCCTCCTCCTCAACCTCCATTGCTGAAGGTGATGGGGGGGGACAAGCCCCCCCTTCCTTCTCAACTCCCACTGCGGGAGGCAGCAGGGGGGGGACAATCCCCCCCACATCTGGTCCACCTCGAACAGGTTCCAGGGGGGGATCTGTCCCCCCCTTTCCCCTCTTCTTCCTTCTTCTTCGTCTCCCCCTAGGGGGGACGATCGGGCAGGTGCGGCCACCAATCCGGTGGGCCGCATCCTTGCCCGCTTCCTTGCAAGCCGGGCAGCTCGCCCTCCTCTGCGAGCATACCCGGGCTTGATGGCCGGCACCCCCGCAGTGGAGGCAGCAATTGCTGCGATCCACCGCTAAGGGGCACCGCCATTTTTCGTGCCCCCTGAGGAGGCACTTAAAACATCTAGGAGGGGGAGTGACCTCCCCTCCCTTTTCCACCTTTTTTTCGGGCATAAGCCCTTCCCTCCTCTGGGTCTGCGTCCCAACGCTACGTACGTTGGGAGCAGACCCTTTCCTCGCTATAGAGGAATAGGAGGGTAGTCCCCCCTTTCCTCCGGGGCATTTGCCCCCACTGTTGGGCGCTTGCGCGCTGCGTCCTCGGATCTCCTCGAGGAGGGTGAGGAGAACCCGTATTGTTCTGAGGGCCTCGGCCCACAGATCGCCTTCCGCGGTAGCTCGTTCGTCCAGGGCGCCCGCGTGGCACGCCCTGGATGGCCCGTCGCACGATGACGACGAGGGGGGCACCGGGACCGGATACCCCCCGCGCCGGCCCCTGGGGGTCCGAATCCCCTGGGGCGGTAAGGTCGTCCTCTTCGTCGTCATTGTGTTTATCATAGTTGTTATTTGTTAACAGAGTTGTCTTCTCCGGGTTTTTTATCGTGGTTTTCCTTCCACTAGGACGGTTGCCTACCAAGGTTGACGAGCCCGTCCTGCCCGGGTTTTTTAATCGGAGTTCTTCCTTCTCCTAAGGCATGCTCTTAGCCCCTTGCTTCACCCCAATCCATCCTGGGACCAGCGTCCCGATCCGGAAAGGGAGATCATCAGCGTGGTCTACCCCAATCCATCCTGGGGCCGAAGCCCCGATCCGGAAAGGGAGATCATCGACCAGGGGAGCCCTGGCACCACGACAAGGTGGCACGCCATCGCCAGGGAACCTAACCTAACCTAACCTAACCTAACCTAACCTAACCTTTTTTTTTTTTTTTTTTTTTTTTTTTCGGAAGGAGGGGAAATCTTCGAAAGACCCCCCGCAGCCCGTACTGCGGGGGAGTGCGGGATTCCCTCGTTGTGTTATGCCCTGACCAATTGTCAGGACACAACGAGGACCTACCCGCTAAAACCCCTCCTTCTTAAAATCATGCATGCTATTGTGGGACTGGAGCGGAAAGCCGGAGGCATACTTCGCCCCAGCCCCTTAGTGTCTCCTGTCGGAGTCCTCCGTGTGGGAACACACCTCTGGGCCACATGGCCCAGCATGGATTTCCGACACCCTCGAAAACCCATACCTCCTTCTTCTTTCCTCCTCCTCCCTTGTCATCTAGGAGAGAGGACCGTTAGGTTCATCTCCAACCTCTAAGGGGGGGGTGAAAAACTTGTATCTGCCTCCCCGAAAGGAGAGGACTGTGGAAGGGGGTTGATGGAAGCGGAGTCAGGGGGGGAAAAACCCCCTCGGGCCCGCCCCCCCTTCCCTTTTTTCCCTCTATATTCTTTTTTGTGCGTTTGCGTAAGTATGTATGTGTATGTATATGCATGTGTGTGCGTGTATGTGTGTGTGCGTGTGTGTTTGTGTGAGAGTGTGTGTATATGTGCGCGTGCTTGTACTATGTGTGTGTGTGTGTATGTATGTATGCATGCGTGTGTGTGTATATGTGTGTGTGTCTGTTCCCTATCCTCCCTTTATTGGGTAGAATGGAGAACGACATCCTCTAGAAAGGGGCTCCTGAGGGGGGTGAAAGGGGGATTTTTTTGTGTCCCCCATCCCCTCTCACTCACCCGTCCTTTCTCTCTCTCTTTCAGCTTCCTCTTTCATCAGCATCACTTTTGTACAAAATTTAGTGAATGCTCTCCATTTATACCTGTTTTCCAGTATTTTCCCGACTATCGTAGTCGGATTTAGGTCTTCTTCACATTCCAGCTCACTCCGCAGTTCCGCTCTCTCCTGCTCCCAGGTCGGACAAAACTCTAAAGTGTGCTGTGCTGTGTCCTGTTCCTCTGAACAGTGTTCGCAGTTTGAAGCATTGGCTCTTTGTATTTTGGACAAAAAGTCCTTAAAGCAGCCATGTCCCGTCAGTATTTGTGTACAATGGAATGTAATATGTCCCTCTTTTCTGCTATACCATTCCGCAAAGTGGGGAAGGACCGCTAATATGGTTCTCGCACCACTTGTTCTTTCATTGTTCGTTATGGCGTTTGTTACTCTCTCTTTCCATTTATCTCTCGCCTCTCTTTTAGCTTGCATGCTTAATCTTATCCTTGAAGTGTGTTCGTTGTTGGCTCTCATTTGCATGTACACCCGTTGCTGTGCCAACGCCATTAAATCAAGGGGAATTCCTCTAGCCAATAGTAATGCAGCCACAAAAGAAACTGTTTTATATCCACAGCAGATTCGTAAGCAAATCTTCTTCTGTATTCTGCAGATATCTCTCTTAATATGCGCATTTTTTGCTATATCACCTGCCCATACTGGCGCACCGTACAGCAGAACTGAACTGATTACATTAGAGTATAAAACTCTTATTTTTTCCTCCGGACCTTTAAGATTTGGGAGTATTCTTGATAGGGCTCCTAATACCCTTTCCGCTTTAGGGATGATATATTTAAAATGTTGGGTAAATGTCCATCCTCCGTCTATTATTAATCCAAGATACTTCATGGCTGTGTTGACTTGTAAAAGTTCTCCCTTTATTGTTATATATATTTTTTGTTCCTTTATCGCTCTTGTAGGAAAAATCATCACCTCCGTTTTAGTAGGAGATATTTTTAATTCTAATTCTTCTATCTCTCTGATTAAAGTGGCTGCCGCAACTTCTGCTTGATATTTAGCATCTAGTATACTTTTACCAGTCGCCAGTAAAATTGTATCGTCCGCGTAGCATATGATACGACATTCTTCAGTTATTGTTGTAGATGTTAGTATTTTGTCGTATCCTATGTTCCATAATACGGGGCCTAGGACAGATCCCTGAGGGACCCCTCTAGTGTTCTGCCTCCTGCTGATCCTTCCACTCCGGTTAACGTAGGTTATCCACCTGTTTTCCAAGTAACTTCCAATTATGTTTTTCAGGTATACAGGGAATTGCTTGTCATCCATCGCCTGCAGTATAATGTGCCACGGCAAAGAGTTGAATGCATTGGATATGTCAAGTCCGATCGCTATGACAATACTTCCTGCATTGACTTTTTCTTGTACATACGTTCTTAGTTGCAGTATTGCGTCTACTGTGGATCTGCTTCTCCGAAATCCATATTGGTTAACAGATAGTCCATTAGTATTGTCAAGATGTTCGTGTATTCTATCTACAATTACGCGTTCGAACAGCTTTCCGGCTTCATCTAAGAGGCATATCGGCCTAAAACAATCGGGATCATTTCTGATACCTTCCTTCTTTCTTAGTAGGACAAGTCTGGCTATTTTCCAAGGGTCTGGGAACTCTCCTTTTTTCAGACAGGATGTGAAACAGTGCACCCATCTCTCAATCAACTGTCCACATGTGCCTGTTATGATTTTACCAGGAATTCCTCCTGGTCCCGGAGCTTTGTTACTCGGTGTCCTTCTAATGGCTGTTTTTATTTCAGTTTCTGTAACGTCCCATTCTGGGAGCCATTCTATCTGTCTTGTCCAGTGATTCCTCTCATATCTCTCTCCCTGCGGGAAGAGGACCGAGAGTATACCATGTAGAGTCTCCGGAGCCAAAGATGAGACTATTGGCAAGGTTTGCGGCTGCATTCTTCTGAGGACCACGCGGAATGGTCTTCCCCACGGGTCGTTATTGATGGTGCTCTGGAGATCCTCCCAGGCCCTACATTTTGCCACCTTTATAGCCGTACGAAAGTCTTTTTGCGCTTCCTTGTATTGTGTTTTTGCCAAGTCTATTTCCTCTTCTGTACCATTTCTCTTTTTTCTAACCAGTTTTCTCCTTATTTTATTGTACCATGCTCGTAGGGTGGAAGTTTCAGCATTCCACCAGTAGGCATTTTTTCTTTTATGGGTGGTGCTCCTGGGCATAGCCACATCCGAAACTTCCCTTAGGGTAGTATTTATCCATGATACTTGATTTTTAATGCTGTCATCTATCATGTCATTATTTGTCCAGGTTTTAGTCATAATAGCAGCATTTAGTCGATCTGTATTTAATTTATTTACATTCCATCGTGGAAAGTCCCGTTTTGACTTTTCCACTCTATACTTAACTTTATTTAGATTAGTCTTTATCTTCATTTTAATGTATCTGTGATCCGACAGATTGATCGTTTTTGTATCTACATGCCACTCTTTTATGTTATTATACATAGAGGCGTTTGCCCATGTAAGATCCACTGTAGATCGACCATTTGCCTTGATACATGTGGGTGTCGAGTCTGTATTTACTAGTGTCATACCTTTGCTCGCAGCCCAGGTATCCAGCATGTTTCCTTTAACGTTATATTTTGTATCCCATCTTTTCGATCGGGCATTAAAGTCACCCATTATAATTATAGGCTTACCTGTATAAGTGTCAATCAATCCGCTGACCGATTGTAAGAACGCCCCGAACTTTGCTCTCTTCATTCTCGGCGAGCAGTAACAGGCGATTATTAAGTAGTCACCCCATTCGGCAGCTACCCAATCATTCGTTCTTTGGATTGGGTTAAAGGGGAGATTATCTCCTAATTCTCCTCCTCCCCAGACAATTGCAATTGTTGGCGTGCATCCCAGTGAACCCCACCATCTTGGGTTGTTAGGCACATAGTAGGGTTCGGCCACAATGGCGAGGCTCGTTCCCCACTCGATCATGTATTGAGCGAGTAGGTCCTGGGCCCCACCTGAGTGGTTGATATTTGTCTGTATAACTGTAGTATCCATTGTTACATTTCAGTTATTTCCATCTCCATTTGTACCTCTCTTCCATTGTTTGCTGTAGGAGGAGGCACCATGCTTTTGGCTGGAGGACATGGCGGACATTCGGGGCTGCCCACCTTATGACTATCCTTAAGACCTTTGGCTCTACAGATTGGACATCTTGGTTTTCTCTGTATGCAATTCGTGACCTTATGATCCGATTCTCCACACATATAGCAATCGGCCGATCTATCCTTGTTCTCCGGTGGACATCTACTTCTCGTGTGGCCACGGGCAAGACACCGGTAACATTGTATCGGTTTATTTTGCAGTAACTCAATCCTCGCAGTATTCCACCCAATTCTCAGTTTTCCTAGCTCGGTTAGCTTGATCGCTGTTAGAGCTGGCACCTGTAACCATGTCATACCCATTCCTCCTTTGAATTTCCGAATAGGACTACAGCGTATGTCACTTGTATGACAATTACCGTGTTGTGCCACTATTTGGATTATTTCTTCCTGTGTCACGGAGTCCTCCAATCCACTAATTTTTATACCTGATTTCTTAGTAGGTCTTCCTATCTTTACCCTCGTTTCCTCGAACATATTGCGCAGTTTCCCTGCCAATATGTCCGCTTTTTCTGTGGCATTTTCACCAGGAATTGCTAGTAATATTCCTCCTGTGATTGTATTTTTAACGGACGGTCTTTCTATTCCTATTTCATCTAGGCTAATAGCTGATCGAGCCTGTCTTAATACTTCGGCATATGTATTATTACCATCCATACATGTTATTGTGACTGCCGCCGTCCGTGATAATCTTTTCTTTTTCATTTTCAGCGGGTTTTTTGTTTCCTTCTTACCCTTTCCTCCTTTTATTTCCTGTTTTTGTGTTTTATTTGCAGAATTTATTTCCTTCCTTTTTTCTTGTTTCGCTTTCCTTCCTATAACTTTAGTCCATGGTGTTGCAGAGGTTTCTTCCTTTCCTTCTGTTATATTTCCAGTTTCTTCTTCTGTAGTTGTTCTGTTTCTAATATCTTTCTTTTTTGTTTCAGGTGCGGTCATGGGTGCAGGAGCAGCAGCCCTAGGAGCAGGATGTCCAGTCCCAGGAGCGGAGCGTGCAGCAGCAGCCGGAGCAGACCTGAGTGCAGCAGCAGCCGGATCATACCTGGATGACCCAGCGGATCTCGCAGCGGTAAGTATTCCTTCTTTTGTTTTAGGTTTCTTCTTTACTAGTGTAGTGTTCAAAGTACCCTTATTTTTTTGCGATCCAGTTACTTGTAAGTGTACCAAATTTTGTACTACTGCCGTCAAGCCATTTATGGCTGTAAGTACTTCCTTAAATGGACCCTCCACTTTTACATCAGATGTGATCTGAGATGATGGTATTAGTGGTGGTGGTGTCCATTTTATTAGTGTATCTTCCTCTACCCCCTCCTTATTATGTTGTGTGTTTCCTTCTTTACTTGGGACTACCCTGTTACGTAGTACTTTGTATCCCGGATCTATTACCTTGGACACTCCTTGTATTGAGGGTCTAATTGCAGGTGGTACATGTATCTCCTCTATTGTTGAGAAAATATCTTCATCTTCGTTGAAGGGGATCTTTGTTCCCGGAATAGGGGAGAGGGAGTCTTCTCTATTCACTTGTAATGACTTTTTCTCCATATTCTCCAGTTTTTTCTTTAAAAATTCATTTTCTTGTTTCATAGTAACCATTTCCTTTGTTAATCTATCTAGCTTTTCTTCAAGATATTTCGAATCACCTTTATATATTGCCCTTGCCTCTAATAGTTGAGTCGCTTCCATAACAGCATGGGTACAGACTTTTATTTTCTTTGATAGATCCCCTTTTAAATTGCTCGATTTAGCACGGGCACTATCTACCTCTCGTAGCCATCCTTTTATATGTGCTCCAATTTCCGCCGTGGACATGTCCGCTACGTCCTGCAGTAGTTTTCCAGCTTCAAGTCTTTGTTTATATGTGAGCATGTTTCCACCTATTGTTTCTTCCTCCTCAGAGGTAGAGCTTTCTATGTTGTTTTTGCATTTTCTTTTTTTAGCGGTCTTTGTGCGTTTCGAGTTTGTCTTATTAGTGTTGCAAGTTGCCTGTGAAGAAGCTATGCTTGCGTTATCGGAACTCGTTACAAGATTCATGTAATCGACGTCAGGTTTGTCTATTGCTCTTGCACGTCCGGTTGCCCTCTTTTTAGGTTTATTGAGAGGTATCACAGTAACCTCTGGTAATCTTTCTGGCATGGACTCCATGTTAGGGGTTCCTTGCGTCTGTATTACGTCTGCCTTATATTCTCCTTCCGAAAATATTAGGTTGACTCTTACTTGTTCGTTTGAGACGATCATAGATTGAACTGGAGCGCTCGTCACTAACCCTCCAGCCAGCCCTTGGCTTGATGACGACGCATCGGGGACAGGGACAATATCCCCGGATGCGCCGACCACTGGGGTATCCGACCCCCCCTGTGGTGGTAAGTTTACATCATCTATTTCCATTAAATTTCATAAGTTGTAATTTTTTAACACAGTTTTCTTCTGCGGGTTAATATTCGGAGTTTTCCTTCTCCTAGGTCGGTTGCCGGCCAAGGCTTAAGAGCCCGACCTGCCCTGTGAGTAAACACGACCGGGCCCAATCCAACCACGCGTCGGACGGCCCCGGTCGCGGGACCAGACCGGAAACCCGAAGAGGCTCCCCGGAAGATCCGCTCCGGACCATCGCCTTCACCTTAATCTCATAGGAGATTATAGGTGACCCAGTCCGATGTATCTGATATTTTCAGATACATCTGACTGTCCTTCCTCAGAAGACCAGGAGAATATTCCCGGTCTTTACCCTTGTGGGACACCTGGACTGATCACCAGCCAGGCACCCACATCCCTCCCACCGAAGCCGGTGACCCGGGCCCCATTAGGGAACCGAGCCACCGGCTCAGGTTGGCATGCACTCAACCTGTAGACCAGGAGCACCCGGACCACAGGGAGGCGCCCGCAGGAGCACCCGCAATGTTTTTTATAGAGGTTTTCTCCTCTTGGCGTGCGCCTCTGCCCCCCACCGGGAAGCAGAGACGCGCCTGCGGGAGCACCCGCGTCGTCACGGACAGGGAGTAATCCTCCCCCTAACGGTGCCGTGCCACCGGGCGATTGTAGTCGGGGCCGCCAACCCCTACCGGCGATTGGGATTCCATTCGTGCCAAGACACGAACTTCATCCCTAAGGAGTCGCCGGGCTCCTTGTTCCTCCCATAGGAGGAACTGTGCGCTCTTGGCACCGCAGAATGACTCTTGCGAGCCACTCCACGGTGAGCCTTCTCACCACGACAAGGTGGCGCACAACGAGAAGGAACCTAACCTAACCTAACCTAACCTAACCTAACCTAACCTAACCTAACCTAACCGCCCGTCCTAACCGGCTTTCCTTTGGCCCCCTCGTCCTGACGGCACGCCCCAACCCTTTCCGAGAGTTTCCCATCGTCGTCCTATCCTTCGGTCAGGACGAGAATATGGTCAGGACGGGCACTTAGAAAAATTTTTTCTTCGGTCAGGACGAGACTATGGTCAGGACGGGCAATTAGAAATTAAAAAAAAAAAAAAAAAAAAAAAAAATACCGGTTAGGACGACAATGACTAAAACAAGAATTTATTCCCAAAATATCTTAAAAAAACTAAGGGTCGCAGGGGAGTGATTCATAGAACTTTTTTTACAGCATTTTTTAAGCCCTATCGAAAGCATACCTTTCGATCGAGGGTCGTCGAGCATGAATCATCGGTCCGAAAATTTTCTAAGTCCCGCGAAATAGCAAATCGTGTTTGGACGGCTGTAACTTCCAAACGGAGGCTCGTATCGACCTGGGACTTGGGGCGCTCCACGTTCTACAAAATCGCCCATCATTTTCCGTAATAAAAAAAAAAAAAAAAAAAAAAAAAAAAAAAAATCATTTTTTATTTTTTTTCAAACATTTCCACCCCTGTAACTCGAAAACTAAGGGTCGCAGAGGGGTGGTTTATAGGACTTTTTTTGCAGCATTTTTCAAGCCCTATCGAAAGCATACCTTTTGATCGGGGGTCGTCGAGCATGAATCATCGGTCCGAAAATTTTCTAAGTCCCGCGAAATAGCAAATCATGTTTGGACGGCTGTAACTTCCAAACGGAGGCTCGTATCGACCTGGGACTTGGGGCGCTCCACGTTCTACAAAATCGCCCATCAGTTTCCGTAATAAAAAAAAAGTCAATTTTTTGAAAAATCGGGCGCAAGCCTGTAACCCTAACCTAACCTGCTCACTTTTTTTTCGTCCATTTGTACTTGCGGGATCCCTGTAACCTGACCCTGACCCTTCGGTAGTGCTGAATTCGACCGGAACTCGTGCCGAGCTGCTCCGACAGGACCGGGCTTGGACAACGCCCCTTTCCGACCAGAGTCAGGATCTCCCAGACAGAAGGAGAACAAAAAAAAAAAAAAAAAAAAAAAAAAAACCGGATTGCGTACAAGCCCAAACAAAAAAATTTAACCGGGAACGTCCAAAGGAACAGGTAAGTATGCACACACATTGATAACCATGCAATACACATGCAATACACACCCCCCTTTTTTTTTTTTTTTTTTTTTTTTTTTTTTTTTTTTTATTATTTTTTTTAACAAGGGGAAATGCCCACGCATACCCCCTCCCCCGGGATGGGGAGGGGGTTATGTGGGACTTTTACCCACTAAAACCCCTTGGTGTTCCTCTCGTGCGTTTATAGGGATGGCACTGAAGTCGCGTTAGCATTCTACCAGTGCCCTCCCACGCTTTTTGTGATTCTCTTATGGAGGGTCACCTATCCTATCTTGATTGAACCGGAATGCGGGAACACTTCGCATTCCGGTTCACAACTCGTGGGTCAACGTGCAATGGGGGGTCGGTGAATCCCACACTGGCCCCTCTGCCGACCCTGGAGAAGGGACAACATAGGGGGGTTAGAGGATGGAGGACAAGTATGCCCTCCCCCTCGCTCCCCCCCCTCCTTCTCCGAGAGAGAGGGGCATCTGACGCCACCTCTCTCTCCCTTTCCGCGGCCTCCTTTGCGGACATTACGTCTTCGCAAAAGGAGACCGCGGCCTGCCACTCGCTCTCCCCGTCGAGCATGTGTTGTACCATGCTCGACAGGGAGAGCCCCTCCTCTTCCCCTAAATGGAGCGAGTCCCGGAGGACACGGCGTCCCCCATCCCATGCTGGGCATTCCAGCAGGATGTGGTCCGCCGTGTCCCCGGTACCCCCGCAATGGTGACAACCCCCCGTGGGCTCTCTCCCTATGCGGTGCAGGTACTCCCCGAAACATCCGTGTCCGGTGAGCACCTGCACCAATCTAAACGTAAGTTGTCCCGGCCGTCCATCCACCCAGTCTTTGAACACCGGGCGGATGGCCCCGGCGACGCGCGCCCCTGATCTGGATGTCGTATGGACGACATCCCCCTCCCAGATTCCTATGTAGCGTCGCCGGGTGTGGAACCGCCGCACTTCCTCCCTTCGCGAGTTGCCAGCTCCGATCTTCCCACCAGGTCCCTCCCGCCGGCGACGCACCCGGTCCCAGTAAAGGTCCGAGTACATCGCCGCCGCGAGGGTCCACGGAAGCGATCCCGCGATTATACACGCCGCCTCCCACGAGACGGTCCGGTACCCCCTTATTATACCGACGGCCAGGCAGCGCTGCGTCTGTCGTATTATCGACAGGCAGCGCCGACTGGCCGCCATTTTCTCCGCCCAAATAGGGTCCCCATATAGGGCCATACTTTGGACCGCCCCGTTGTAGAGGCGACGTGCTCCCTCCCCCGGCCCCCCGAGATTGACCATGAGGCGCCGCAGGCAGAAGGCCGCGGCCCTTATTCGGGGGGCCAAGCGCGTGAAGTGCGGCTCGAAACTCCACCGGCTGTCGAGGACCAGGCCCAGATACTTCATCTGTGCCCGGACCTCGACCCCGGTACCCTCTATCAGGAGCCGGGTCCCCCGTGGCGGTCCCCTCACTCGCGGCCCCGCGAACCACACCGCCTCGGTCTTTCGCAGCGCCACGTTGAGACCCAGCCCCCTGATCCTGCCCACGAGGAGTTC
This sequence comes from Linepithema humile, assembly GCF_040581485.1. Lineage (NCBI taxonomy): Eukaryota > Metazoa > Arthropoda > Insecta > Hymenoptera > Formicidae > Linepithema > Linepithema humile. The sequence goes on along the minus strand of NC_090129.1, from coordinate 35,776,364 downwards.
CACCCCGGCTGTGGCGAGCCTGCTCGTCTCGCCCCAGTCCCTCCCCCGCGCTAGGAGCAAGGTGTCGTCCGCATAGCAGACGACACCGAGCCCCCTCAGGAGGGCAGCCCGCAATACTCCGTCGTATGCGAGGTCCCACAGTATCGGTCCCAGCACCGATCCCTGCGGGACCCCGCATCGAACCCCCCTCCGGTGTTCCGCCCCGTATTTTCCCGGGTATGTGAGCCACCTGTCGCTGAGGTAGTCCCCGACGACCGACCGCACATACGCGGGCATCCGGTGATAGACGAGCGCCCGGCGTATGCATTCCCAGGGGATGGTGTTGAAGGCATTGGCGATGTCCAAGGACACCGCGATCACCACCATCCCCCGGGAAACAGCTTCATCCGCGAAGGTCCTTACGCGTTGAATCGCATCGATAGTCGAGCGACCCCCGCGGAATCCGTACTGGCAGTCGGCCAGATCGGGTCCCACCCGCGACAGGCAGTCGTTGATTCGCGTCGCGATGATGCGCTCAAACATCTTTCCCGCTTCATTTAATAAACAAATGGGGCGGTATGCCGAGGGGGACCCGGCGGGCCTACCCTCCTTAGGGATCAGAACTAGCCTGGCCCTCTTCCACTCGTGGGGAAATCGCCCGGTCTCGAGGCATCTGTTGAGCAGATGCCTCAGACCGTCTCCCAGGGCCCCTGAGGCCAAGGCCAGCGCCCTGGCGGGGACGCCGTCCGGACCCGGCGCCGTTTTCTTCGCCTTGATCCGGTCGACGGCCCCTTTGAGCTCGCCGGGCGTGATCCCCAGCTCCTCCGTCCAGTTGTTCGGCTCCCGGACGGGGGCTACTCCCGAGGGGTCGTCGCAGTCCCGCCCCAGAGGGAACAGGGCCGCAACGATGTCCCCCAGGAGCCGGGGATCCAACCGCTCGGTCGTGGGGGGGCCACTGTCGCGCAACTTTTTCCTAACGATTTTATACGGCCTCCCCCACGGATCCTCGTCGATCGTCCCAACGAGCTCCTCCCAGGCACTAGCCTTGGCCTGCCTTATGGCCCGCTGAAGAGCCTTACGAGCCAAATTGTAAGACTCCCACAGCGGGGCCGCTGCCGTATCCGCGTCCCGATCCTGCCGTCTACGGCGATGGGTGTACCGGCGGCGCGCCCGGTTACACTCCTCTCTCAGCCGTGAGAGCTCGGGCGTCCACCAGTACACCCCCCGTCGGCGGGGGGCCGCCCGTATCCGGGGCATAGCCATGTCACAGATTCGCTCCATGGCCCCCCGGAGCCAGGCGGCCCCCTCGTCGACGTCCTCTAACACCCTGGGTCTAGCGTCGAGGACCCAAGCCTCCACGACAGCGGCTGCCATAAGCAGGTCCCGGTTTAGGCGTCTCTGCGCCCATTTGGTGGAAGTCTCCCTCCCGCCGCCGGTGGGCAGTCCGAGCAGGGCTCCGAGGGAGGGATCGGAGACCGCGAATCTCACATACCGATGATCGGAGAGTGTCTCCTCCTCCTCCATCACGCCCCACCCGGACACCATGCGCGAGGCGCGGGGGCATGCAAACGTCACATCTATTACCGAGCCCCCATTGTGCCTGACGCAGGTGAGGGCCGATCCTCGGCTGATCACGCCGAGGCCCAGCCCCGCCACCCACCGGTCGAGCGTCTCGCCCCTCGCGTCCGTGACCGGAGATCCCCACGCCGAGTGTTTGGCGTTGAAATCCCCGGCCACTATGATTGGGAGGGCCGGAAGCAGCCTAATCGCCGCCTCTAGCTCTCCCAGTTCCCCCTCGAATAGGGCGAGCGTCCGATTCGGCGAGAGGTACACTCCCACCACTAACATTTCCCCCCATCTTGCGATCGCAAAGCCCCTCCCCCCTCCCGCTTTGGAGAGGGGAAGGGCCTCGCGGCCGCCTTCTCCTACGATGGCCGCCAAGCCGCACGCACTCCCGATCCAGTTCGACCTGGTCGGGACCGCGTACGGCTCGGCCACTATGGCCAGGCCAGTTCTCCACTCCACCAGGCGCTGAACAAAGAGGTCCTGCGCCGCAGCGGAGCGGTTGAGGTTTGCCTGAAGGACGCCATGGACCGCCATTTTTAGGCCGTGTCCATGGCCTCCTCCAGGCCGCTATTCAACACGCGGGAGAGAGTATCCACCCCAGAGGAGGGAGTGGGTAGAGCCTCTTGTCCACCCACTCTCTCCTCTCCTACCCCTTTTCTTTTCGCATTACCTCTCCCCCTTTTGGGGGGAGGGGCACATACTTTTGACCCCAACCTATGATTATTGGGCCGTCCCAGATCTGTACAAAGGGGGCACTTGGGGGCCGCGTTACATGCAGCCGCCAAGTGTCCCCCCTGCCCGCAACGGTAACATCTATCGCTTCGGTCCACCTCCGCTGTGCACTGCTGCCTCGTGTGTCCTGCCTCCAGGCAGCGGAAACATTGTAGTGGGCGGGCTCTCAGTGGCTCTATCTTTGCCATCGTCCATCCCACTCTTAACTTCCCTAGTGCCGCCAGTTTGGCTGCGGCTTTCACAGGGCACCTGAGCCAGTATCCGGCCTTCTGTGATGCCACAATTCTGCGGGTGCCTACCTGCACCTCGTGCTCGGGGCAGCCCCCGGCCTCGGCCACGGCGAGTTTTAATTCCTCTTCCGTGACCGAGATGTCCACTCCTTGTATGCGCAGCTCGGATCGGGCAACCGGTCTGCTTATTTGGATCCTCATTTGGACTCCGATCGTTTCTCTCAGTCGATCCGCCAATTTGTCCGCCTTTGCGTTGCTTCTTTCTCCTGGAACCTCCATGAGGTATCCTCCACTTCTCGTCGGTCTGCTCCTTAAGTAGTCGACCTCGATTTCCTTGAGAGGGACCCTCTTCCTTGCTTCAGAGAGGATCTTCTCCCAGGAATGTTTCTCCTCCGTCTCCGGGGGGATGGTTAGTACCACCGCCGCAGTTTGGCGCGGCGCTCTCGTCTTTTTCTTCTTCGCGCTCGCGTCACCGTCTCTGTCTTTTGGCTTGACACCGCCCGGTCCTTTGTTGGTTGCCGGTTTGCTGGCTTGTCCTTTTTCCGCTGTCAGGGCGGGCTTTACCTTTAGGTGCTTCCCTCTCTTAAGCACCTCGACGAAGGTCACCGCAGGAGTGACCTTTTTTGAGGTGTTTTTACTGGCGGGGGCCTCTTGCGACATAGTTACAGGTGTGGGGGGTCCCCCACTGTTTTTATCTGCCGCTTTCTTCTTGGAGGTCTTTTTCGGGTTCTCCTTTTTCTTCTGGATCGTTTCCTTAGGAGGCTGTGGGCCCTTGGAGACTCCTTTAACTCCCAGGGGTGGTCTTAGTTTCTCCTCTGGGAGTAGGCGAGATTGTATGGCCTCAAATCTCGCATTGATCATCTCTCCCACCTGTCTGATGATATCCCCCGTCATCTTCGCCAAAGGTTGTGAGGAGTCACCCTGTAGCGGGGTTGGGGGGGGTGGGAGAGAGAGTCTGCGTGGACGTGACTCTCTTTTTCTTTCTCTCTCTTCCATACACACGTCCTCTTCCATTGCATACGGAGAGGGACTCCTGCCTTTTATGGCAAAGCTGCTTGTCTTCTGCGCCTTGACTTGCTCGCGAAGTTCTCGCATTTCTTCTCGTAGAGATTCCATCTCTTTTTTTAGCTGGTTGTTCTCTTTCTCGAGCCTAGTGATTTCGTCGCTGGCGGTAAGATTGGCCAGAGTCTCCATCGCCGTTGAGATCTGTTGGGTCGCGATTCTTAGAGCTTTAACATATGTGCCCTTGAGATTGCCAGATTTGACTGCAACTTCTTTGATCGTGCCCACTGCATTTCCCACTGAGGTCAGGAGAATTCTCCTGTCACAGGTGTCCTGTAGTTTTTCACTGCTTTTCGATGGTTGAGTGAGAATATCCTGCACCATACCTCGATGTAGCTTGCTCCTCATTTCTTCTTCCTCCTTTCGTTTGAGGGCCATGCTGTCCAGGAGTTCTAGTTCCGCTCGTCTCTCAAGCTCTTCCTGCTCCAATTCGGCAACTCTCTTTTTGGCTTTGGCAAGCCCTACGTATTCATAGGTCGTTGGAGGGCGACCTCGACCTCTCTTTTTCTCAGTTTGGCTCGCCGCCATTCCTTCTACTGCTGTCGTCGCTACTGTCGCTACTGTCGCTGCTGTTGTCGCAACTGTCGCTGTCGTTGTTTCAGATTCCTCCTCTTGGTCGGATTCATCTTCTTTCTCTTGCTCGCTGTCTGAGCGAAGTATGTTTGTGCGCCTGCGGCCCTCTGTCACATATACTTTCCTGCCTCTGCTGTTGGGGCATACACACCCTTCCCTCCAACTACCATGTTTATATATATATATATATATATATATAAGTACGTCCATATTACTGTCTTACTTCAATTGAATCAAGTTCTTTTAATTTAATTAATTAATTAACTAATTAACTAAACTAAACTTAAGCTAAAACTAACTAAACCTTATAAATATAAATGTTCTCTATGTCTAAGTTGTACAACACTCTTATGACTATAGCGCCCCTGTAACTTGACATAACTACCATATGATGATGCACATAAGCTGTTTCCCAGCGGGATATGCGGAAGAGGCACCCTTACTATTTATTTACACTCTCTGGATGAAAACCTCTCAAAATGGAAACATATCTGCCTCCATGAATTCCATGTCCATGTCCATGTCCATGTCATCATCGATGGATGAATCCGAGGGAATCCGCCGTCGAGATTTCCCCGTGTCGCCACCAAATCCCTCTCTGGAAGTAGAAGGAGCATCGAGGTCAAGATCAGCGACTCTTTCAGCCCTGGTCTTTTTTTTTTTTTTTTTTTTTTTCTCTCCCCACTTTGTTATCTTTCTTATTATCTGCCGGATTTTTATCTCTTTTCATTGTTTCAGGTTCAAAAGGACCTGGTTTCCCCTGCTGGATGCGATTCGCCGATTCTTCGTTCGCTACAGAGCGAACAATCCTTACCGGTGGGACAGGTTTACACGCAACACTGCCGACCAAGTGTCCCGAGCTCAGGCCCCTGTCTCTGCACACGGGGCAATTTATCTTATTAGCGCATTCCGAAGCCTTATGGTCTGTCTCTCCGCAACGATAGCAGCTGAAACGCCGTATCACCGTACTCGGGCACCTCTGCACGGTATGCCTCACTGCTAAACAGCGGAAGCATTGCAGTGGCCTTGCCCTAAGTGCTTCCACCCGGATGGTCGACCAACCAATATTCATTTTCTCAGATTCGAGCATTTTAACAGCTGTCGAGACTGGGCATCTTAGAAATAATACCCCCAGGCCTCCCCGAACGTATCTAATGTTTCCACACGAAATGTCACCTACAGTGCACTCACCAATTCGCGACAAATGATCTTTTATCTCCGAAACAGTGATAGAGTCATCCATTCCCGATACCCTAAGTTGTGTTAATTTAGTCGGTCTTCGAATAAAGACACCCTTATCGTCAACGAACAGAGCCCTGAGCTTGTCACAGAGTCTGTCCACTTTAGCTCCCGCATCATCCCCGGGAATCTCTAATATAATTCCCCCATTTGCTGCCCTTTTTAAGCGAGTGTCCGAGATGTTCAGATCACTGAGCGACATTTTTTCCCTTGCCCTGCTTAACAAACTAGAGTACGTCAATTCAGATTCATCTAAGAGTATAGAAACTTCTGCTGTACTAGGTACTTTTTTTTCAGGGAGCTTAATGTCTCTCTACCTTCTGAAATCCGCGGAACACTTCTCTTCGGATCCCGTCTGGGACTAGACTCAACCACCTCTTTATAAGAACGTTTAGTTACAGAGTTATTCACTGATAATCTACCTTGTTCATACCTACTATTATGATTGATTATTTCGTCTTCACTGACACTTGTCATCAAATACGACGGGTTCACTTTATTCAGGTGCCTACCGCGTGTGTCCTCCACAAAGACAACTTCTTTTCTAAGTTTAGGTTGAAGGAGATCGGTTGAAGTAGCCGAATCCTCCCCCTGCTCGGTTCGTGTAATATTATCATTTTTAGTTTTATTCCCCTTCTTATTATTATTATTATTAGCCTTACGCAACGCTCCCGACTTTAGAGATTTATTATCTTCCCACTCAATATCACTTAATTTATTAATGTTTCTTTTCTTTTTTCCAGATGCAGCCATCACCGGAGTGCCACTCGTGACCGGGCCAACGACTTCACGTGGCGTGCCTAGGTCTTCCCTCAGCAATCTCGTTTCCCTAATCAGGTGTGACATCCCTTCACCAAGTTTATCCAAGGTGCGTATCATGGCCAGATCCATATCAAGTCTGTCCATTTTATTTCTAGATGAGTTATTCCATTCTTCTTCAGGTCTTTTGTTAGTATCCATAACCACTTCTCTGTTCCTGAGAGAAACACTCTTTGTCTCCTGATGAGAAGAAGCAGAACGCAACAGGTCATCATCAAGAGCATCCGATGTTTCTATATCGTAAGACGCTTTAATTGTGGAGGTCCTTTTGACCTCTTTTAGTTCAGTTTCATAGGCATTTGATTTGCATTTTTCCTCCATTGCAATCTTTTCCATTTCATAAAATTTGGCTTTCCAATAATCCGGATCCTCGTTGGATGACGCCTTTATAGATAGAATAGTGCTCGCCCTGCGAATCACCTCTAAATTCACTTTCATCTGGCAACATATTACAACATATTACAACCTCACTAATACTTGTAATTAGAAATTTTCAAAGTCTCGCCTGACCTGTGAAGGGGAAAAAAAAAAAAAAAAAAAAAAAAAAAAACTTCCCAAACTCGCGGGTTCCAACGACGTTTCTCGACCTCCCGAACACGTGGGACCCCACTTTTCGGAACCTGAAAAAAAATAATTAATATAATTAATTCGTACGAAAGTCGCTTACGAGAAAATTCTTTGTCTCCAATTATCTCGGAAACCCTTCGAGATAGACGCTTGTATAGAGGGTAGCGTGGGAAAGGGTCGAGTTGCGTCGAATGCCACCGGTCCCGAGGCCGTCCGACCAACCCCCGCCGAGATATAAGGGATGAAGGGTGAAAAGAGAAAAAAAATTTTACAATTTCGGCAAACGGCCGCGCGCGTTCGAAACACCTCCCCGTGCCCTCCGATTAAGGTCCTGAGGTCCGACCCTCCATCTCCCGTAATTACCGAGTTACCGAATTAAAAAGGTCGACGATCGAAATCTTTCGGGGGCTCGTGAGCCCAAACCGAGCTTTGCCGCCGTATAGTTCATAGGGCCAAAGTTGCTTGTCTCGACGAGTACTATCGATCTACCTGCTCACTTTTTTTTCGACATTTTGTATCTCCGGGATTCCCATTACCCTTTTCTTTTGCAGAGATGACGCAGGAGCACTCGTAGGCGCGAGAAAATGGATGGAGAAAGAAGAATCGCAAACCCACAGACGATACGCGGACGAAGCATCGATACAGCGGCACGAATCAACGAAATATCGCGCGCGCATTTCACGAACCGTGGTAATAAATATTACAGATAAGCAAACATGATGTAACGAGATCGCCGGCGCCGAACATTAAGGTCGATTCACATGCATCTCAGTAAATGGAGAGATCGATATTTTGATGTATAAAATTTTACCTGGTGGTAGAGAACACTTGGCAGAGAAGGTTGGCATAGGAGAAATTGAGTTTTTTTATCAAAAATAAAAAAAAAAATTTGGACAAAAAGTTGAGAAAAATGGAGGGAACGTTTGTGTTGATGTATAAAATTGTATCTGGTGGTAGAGAACACTTGGCAGATGAGCTAGAAATAGGAGTAATTAAGTTTGTTTGTCGAACAACGTTTTTTAATTTTTACCAAAAAACGGCAAATTCCCCGATGTTGTATGAAGGAATATGTGGGAAAGGATCGACTTGCGTCGAATAGCACCATCCTCGAGACTCTAGCGATAACTTCTGCGGAGATATAAGAGAAAACCTCTCCAAGTTCTTCATAAATTTACGAATTTTGAAAAAGCGCCTGGAAGGATTGAAAGACCTCTCTCGATGCGCTGCGAATAAGGTTCTGTAGTCCGATCTTCTATCTCTTATAATTTCCGAGTTATAAGCCCCGATAACAAAAAAAACAAAAAAAAAACAAAAAAAAACAAAAAATTGGCGACGAGAAAGAGCTATAACTCCGTAGTTATTAGTTGGCCGCTGTATGTTTATAGGACCAAAGTTGCTTGTCTCGACGAGACGCATCGACGTAGATACTCGGTTTCAAACGAAAATGGTAGTGACCCATTACCCCCAACATCCCAAATTTTTTTCAAAAATTTACGAATTTCGAAAAACCGCCTGGTGGGATTGAAAGATCTCTCGATACCCTGCCAATAAGGTGCTATGATCCGATCTTCTATCTCCTATAGTTTTCGAGTTGTAGGCCCCGATAACCAAAAAATCGGCGATGAAAAAAAGCTATAACTCCGTAAATATTCGTTGTCCGCTGTATGTTTATAGGACCAAAGTTGCTTTTCTCAACGAGACGCATCGACGTAGGTACTCGGTTTCAAACAAAAAAAAATAATGGCGACCCATAACTTTAACCCCCCGATATGAGGAGCCGCCCTCCACGTGCAATGAGGGCCGGCCGTTATGCCTAAGCACCGGAGTGCTGACAAAACTGGTCAAGTCCCCGGTTTGATTCGGAGTTTTCCATCTCCATAGGCTTTTTAACCAGGCTTCCCCCCTCGACCGGCTGTCCCACTGGGCTAACATGCCCGGTGGGCCCGAGTTTTTTATTGAGGTTTGCTTTCCTCTAATGAGTCCCCTAGAGCACCACCCTCAGAGAATACCCGGGTTTTTTATTGAACTGGCTGCACTAGTTCAGAGTTTATCTTTTTCCCTCTACATTGAAAGGAGAAAGATAAACTCTGAACTAGTGCAGCCAGTTTAGCTAAAAGGAACAGACCTTTTATATTGTAATTATTTAAAAAAAAAAAAAAAAAAAAAAAGGTAGTTGCAAAATTTGTGGTCGATCAAAATCGAAATCCATAAATACATCTATAATTTTTCACATGTGAGTAAATAAAATTAACAATGCTTCGGAAACGCTACTTTTAGGTGCCTTTTTTATGCTTAGTAGAGCGTTATGTTCTAAACAACCGTTTAAAAATGATAAAACTTTGTAACAAAATATTCCTTCAGGTTTCCGAAAGATCCGGAAAGACGGAAGAAATAGATACAATTTGTTGATCACCCAGATTGGGAACCAACAAATTACGCCTGTGACCATTTCAAAATTTCCCGCCCAGAATTTTGCTTCCGGTACATAGGCCATCGCGGTTAACGCTCGATCGTCTAATGCTCTCTTCAGGTCCTCCATGAAAGATGTAGGTATTCTTACGTCTGCGCCATTTTTAGCCTATTCCCCCACTTCTTGCCTAAGAAGTAAGTTACTTCTTAGCTCAGCGATAAATGGGCAAGAGGGCAAGGAATGGGGGAATGGGCCAAAAATGGCACAGACGTGAGAATATTCACAGTTTTAGTGCCTTAGGCCGAATTCCCTCTGAGTGCGTCACGCGTCGCATCATGACCGCGTCACGACGCGACGCAAGGTAAGCTGAAAAATAGCGTCGTTCTTATTTACACTGAACGCGTTGCCGTAAGGAGACAAAAGATAATAGTAGAGAATAATGGCTTAGTTTACACCGATTGTGTAGTACGCGTACCAAGTACTAAATCTGCTTCTTTGATTGGTATAGATTTTACACTAAACGATTTATATCTATCGGAGAAGCAGATTTAGTACTTGGTACGCGTACTAAACAATCGATGTAAACTAAGCCAATAATTATTTAATAATAGTATTAAATAATAATTTCGAACTTACGAATATTGTTACATTTTCTGTGACCTGTCTCATAACGAATGCGCCCGATCTGGGATCTCGTACAAAGAAAGAATCTTTTGTCTCTAGAATGTCAAGCAAGCGAACCGATGCGTCGCACAAAGAGTCGCGCGGCACATGATGCAATAAAATGGGGTGTTTTGATTGGTTAATTCGTGACGCGAAGGATGACGCGCGCGTGACGCGCTCAGTGGGAATTCGACCTTAGTTTTACTACGTCGAGCTGTATTGAGCTTCGCATCTAGATATTCCGTGAACCGTGGTGAGCCCTGAGTGATCTGTTTGCGTTCGGAGCGCATATGGACGCGTATGTGTGACTTGGCGGTTCTCACTTGGTGTGTCGTGTTGCTCGATGCTTGAAATAGCATCACTGCTGGTGATTGAAGAGCGGATTAGTCGGCACATTAGTTGACAGTTCTAAATATTTATTCTAATTATTTGCTTGAATAGCTGTCGAAAAAAAAAAAAAATCATTTTTGCTTAAATATATAACGCTTATTGTTACACTTGTCTAAATGTGATAAAACGACGATCTCTGATGCGAGACTTAGCGATTGAAAGTAGGAATTGATAGGAATATAGAGACGTTCTTGACACGTGTATTTTCTCAATCCAAACTTGTTGATATTCGCATTTGAGAATGGATCCGAAGAACCTGAAGAGGCCGATTTCTTATCTAACGCGGAAACAACAAATATCGTGCTGTCATCGCTTGAATAGGTATGAACTCGATTGCTAAATAGGATACAGTTTTTAAGTGTATCCATACCTGGTGAACATGACTTGTCACCTGTACATTCTTTGATCAGTTTCGCGAAATGTAGGTATTTCAAACTTTCGATTCTAATTTCTTTCATAAGCGATAGTTTTAAACTTGTGTTCTTTCATTTATATTTATATTTGGCCAATAATTTTCATCACATTTCACGATAATCTATCTCGTGTATGATGCGACTCCGAATCGATTGCGAATGCTTTAAGGAAGTTTTGTGTTTAATTTTAGTCCGTTCCTGAGTAAAGAGGAAAATGCACTGATCTATGGAAAATGCAATAACGTTTGGGGACACGGACACAATTACACGGGTTTGTATATATTTTGGCTTTTCAGCATTTTACATATTTATCTTGTTCAGTGAAATGTATAATTCATAACATGTATGATGTCTACGACAGGATGGTGCATTCTTTTTATCAAATGTAAAATTGACTTTTTTTATTCAAAAAAAATTTTGAGACTGCTTAATTTATAATTTATAATTGTGCGATGTAAAATTTTAAAATTCTGAGTGTGTGTGTGTGTGTGTGTGTGTGTGTGTGTGTGTGATTTAATTGGATTGCCTTTGAATTCTTTCCAATTTTTCAATCTTTAATATTAAATTTCTCAATAATTACGTATAAAATTTAAATTTTGTTGAGGTATGATCGAATTGATGATCTTTTCGTTACAGTCGAAGTAACTGTTCGAGGTCCTGTACATCCGTTAACGGGTATGGTAATGGATTTGAATGATTTGAAAAACTACATTCGAAAGGTTGTAATGGATCAAATGGATCATAAAAATATTGATAAACAGGTAGATTATTTTAAAAATACGATATCGACAACCGAGAATCTCGCTATTTATATATTTGAAGAACTAAAGAGACAAATGGCTAATCCAGAACTTTTGTACGAGGTTAAGATTCATGAAACTGATAAAAATGTTATGACTTTCAGGGGAGAATACGATTAAAATTTGTGTCGCATTTGTTTAATCGGGTCTACAATTATACAGATTTGAATTTGTATATTTGTCTATTAATTTATATATATATATATATATTAATACACTTGTATAGTTAAACATATTTTAGATGCGCGCAAACCATATTTTGCAGCTTACAGCCTTTAACATTCCGATCTTATTGTAATTTTATTCGATTGTAATACGTTACATTACAGTTACAATAAATTAAAAATTATTTATTCGTAATTTCTTTTATATTGCACATACATATAAGATCTCAGATGTAAGGTAACTATTGGAATCCCGAGTTCTCGAGTACCCGAGTACCCCATTCAGTTGAGTACACCTACGTTTTTACGCGTTACCCATACTTAAAATATAAAATTGCGCTCGTGCACGTTGCGACTTTTCATAACAATTTGCATTGGAACACATTTACAAAATAGTTCTTTGTAAAAAAAGTTAACAAGAATACGTATCACAATATATAATCATAATCCATAAATCATCTCTAATTTGCTTAATATACATATGTAATCATTCCCGATTTTCTAAATCTTTATTCGCATACGTGGTTGTTTCATTCGTACGTACGTCATTTTCAATTATATACAGAACTAATTATATCGTTTATAATATAAAACAAAAATCGTCATCGCATTGAGCTGTGTACTTTCTTTACAAGATCTGTTTTAGAGATTTTCTATAAAAAAGACTTTATTATCTAATATCACTGTAAAAAAACTAAGATAAAAATATTCATTAGGCTAGAGACCTTGAGACTGACTGTTGAAAATAAATTGCTTGTTAGTTATTGACATTGCCAATCGTGTGTTCATTCGTGTATATACATATAAGAAGCGTTTCCACAGTATTGTAAGGTGGAATTCTCTATACTCGAATGTTCCAAGTGACGGGTTACAAATTGAACGATTTGTAAAATTATCGCTAAATCTGAAGTATTCGGTGTCACTTGTGTACCAACTTCTTGTATATATGTTTTTGCTTGCGATATAAAATTGAAACTTTCCATATCCATATAAATCTTCCAAAATGAGATAAAATATACTTCGACGAATAAATTAATATTTATCCGAGTCGCGAGACCACACATTTGCGCGTTTAACTTGTATACTTGGTGAAATTCGAATATCAATTGATAAATAATACGTTAGTCTTAATTATCACGAATTGACAGTGAGAATAGCTATATGTTTGAGTTGTAGCTTATCTTTGTATAACTTCGAATAGTTACGTATGGTATACCGAGTTCGAAGTCGTCCCTAGGCCAGTATCTGAGTACCGGCGATTGCTGCGGCTTCTCATCTTGCACGGCGAAATACGCGAACAGCACCGCTGCGGTGTAACTTGCGATGAAGATGAACAGATGCCACAACGCATGGAGGTATGGGAAATTCAAATTCAGCCATGTGTCACAGAATAGGCGGTCGTTTAACCAACAAGCGACTGCCAGTATCCATACGGCGCCGCATCGTAGCCCCAGTCTGTACACTCTCATCGAGGTGGTTCTGTAAAATTTTTACGTATACTCGTTACCAATCGGTATAATTCTACACAATTTTCATATATCTAAATCTATCGCTAAAAATCACTATTGTTATAATTATTTCAATTTGTATTCTTAAATCTGTATAATTTTCATATCGGATGTCTACGAGAAAAAAATTACCTCTTCAGTTCTATGATCAGAAATGCGAATGCTGGTATACCCAAGCTCATCAATGCGAAAGCATTTACAGCCGGATGTATCAAAGACAAGCCGGTGGCGATCAGAGTCGGTAATGTTGCACATATAGAAAGAAGCTTCCTGTTGTTGTGAAAGATATTTGGGAAATATCTTCTCGGAAAGAACATGCAGAAGCCCGCCATGTATACCCACAGAATGGCTAATTCATCTAATAATTGGCCTATTACGTATAAGATTAGTTATTATGATATCAGTCTGTCACAGAAAATCATTTATCATTTACAAGATCATTTCGGTATAATTGATTATTTTTATCTTTAATATATTCACATAATTTTTACCTATCAAAGACAAAGTAGCGTGAAAATATGCACTGCTGAGTCCCACTATCATCAATAAGAACCAGATCACGTGAATTCCAGGATTTACAAAACGTCCATAGTCTCTGAACAGATGCATGAGCATAGGTGGAAGTAACAAAAAGACCAAATTGCTGAACTAAACAAAAAGAACATTGAGAATTAATAAATGATGGAAAATATTTTTCTACATTTTTATTCCAACTATTTACAGTTAATTATTATTTCATATATAGCTATTTTAGAATTTTATCTAAAATATTCTTATATATTTGTATAAATCGTACTTAAAATATGCATAAAACCCTATCGTTTGAAATTATAGTCTGAAATTCAAAAAATTAAATCATTATCAATAAGCAACTTGTATTAATGTGATATGAATGAGAAAATATGGAGGATTTATTGTACACATCGGAGATAAAAATTTGATATTTATAAACTAAACGGATAAACTGATTGTGCAAAATCTTTTTCCTTTGTACACAGGGATTGTTATCTTTCTATGCATCTCTTTTGTCTTGCTTATAGGTGAGAGACAAAGGAATAATGTCTCATAGAGTGATATAGTTTTCTTAGTCATCTTGCAAAGGATTTTCTCTGATCTAAAGGACTTCTATCTATACATTTGTTTTAACAAGGCTGGAATCTATTTTTCATAAAAAATGTCTAATAATTAATTTTAAATTACAAAAAAATTCTTAAATCTTGAATTAAATTTTCTTCTCAAAATGATTAAACGATAAAATTTTACTACCTATATGCAGTTCTAAGATTTAGTTTCTAAGCTTTTTATTTTTAATTAATCGATTTAATTATAATTCTCATAACTTTTGATGCCTTGACATTTTTGTTCGGAAAAACTTGATATCCCAAATTGGCTAAAAAATGTATACAAAATTTGTACGTAAGAGAAAAGCGTATAAAATATACTTACTGTGTTCATAAATTCGGCGATACTGGGTGAGATGCTATAGTTGCCTTCGCACCAATCCACTGGCGAACTGCCAGCCTCAAAGGGTTTCCACATGATCGAGATACGTTTCTTTGGAGTCTTGATTCTTCAAAGGAGCTGCTCGTTGCTTCGAGTTAATTTCACAGCGAGAACTCAAACTGTTCCTCCAGAGATCATTACTGATTTGAAGAATAAACGCGACAACGTACGTGTGAATGTTGAAGAATTCTCACGAAAACCTACGTGGAAAGAATACATATGCCTCATTAGTTCGATTCGATTCTTCCGAGTTTAACGGTATTTCCCGAGCTATTGTTCCACGAACGCGTAAGTTGAATACTTTCTGCAACGAAAGATAACGAGCCCGTATACCACTATTACCGATGAACACTTGACTGACTTGGACAGATCATGACGTGCTTATTAATAGGGGTTATCGAAAGGAAAACAAAGGTGAACAATGACAATGAAGTCGTACGCGCATAGCGCCACACACGTGCGCAATGCTGTTACGCATTGTACCAATGTGTATAGGATGTTCCAATGAAGTCCTACTTCTTTCATTCCGCGAAACGGAACACACGCGTTCACTCTCAACGCGTTACATATTTCCTATATTTATACATATATATTCTCTATTTAGATATGCAATCAAAATAGGAGCAAATAATTATATATAATTTTCTTGAGAATAAATTAGCATCTTTTAATAAATTAGATTAAAAATTACTAATTTTATTATTAAATCTAATCATTTATTACAAAAATCTATCGCCCAAATTTTTCTATGTGCTATAATGTAGTATCGTAGCGTGAATTCACATTTAAATACATTTCCAATCAAATATTGAAACAAGTACATAGAAAATTGACTTCAATTGCTACACATAGACAAAGTCGAACTTTATACTAAAGAGTTTTTTCCTATTCATTCACTTTTCAACAAACATTTGTACATGCTATTTTATTTATTATTTTGCAAATTTTTGTCATAATCTTAATCATAAAAAAAGAGTATATCTAAAATGATAAAGATATATCATAAGCTACTCGAAACATTCAGTGTGTATTTGCGCGTCATTCTTATTAATTCTACTAAAATTTCTCAAATTGATAATTATCGCGTCTTCACTCGCATTCTTTCTGTGCGAACTGCTGCAATTGCCATATCGATGTACTCATTGATATGAGGTATCACCTGTTCAATTAAAAGTATTTCCATAGGTGTAATTTTCGGTAAACCCAAATTTCGCTCGATGCCCTCCGGGCCTAACTGCAGCTCGCTAGTAAAAAATCGGCAGACCGGCAGTACGTTTGATCGTACATAAGCGCAAGTGGTAACATGGTCAAATCCACACAAACCATTGCCGAGGGTGGTTATCAGCTTTGCAGCGGCCGTTCCAAATGATAGTGACGGACCCTCGTTGAGCGATTTCGTGGCTTCATCGCCGACTCGAAAGGTTTGCAATAGAATTTTACGTTGCGCCTGATAATGTTAATTCGTGAATTATAAGTGAAGTCAATGTGACTGATTAATAAACGAAAGCTTATTAAGTAATAAATTAAAATACACATACATGCAATACATACAAAAGAAAATATTTAGATGAGAAATATGTAGCAAATTTGATTTCAGATTTGCAAAATAATATCTAATTATATACATATTGTGTAAGCTCTCTCTTTGCAAATCGTTATTCTATAAAATAAAGTCAAACCTTTTTCTAAAACGCCGAAATCTTGCAAGCGGGTATTTCGTAAAAAGCCTACATCTCTAAGAAAAAATTTAAAAGAATTGACATTTAAAATTTAACTTTAAATTCCGAAAAGAATCATCATTTCATATTCGCGATAAAAGATCTGTCATTGAAAAATGACAAAAGCCATAGAAGATAGATTATAGATAGAAGATCGACTTCACTGTTCTTATAATTTAAACAAAAAAATTTTAAGGTAAATTTAGATAAAATAGCATAATCGCATAATGCATCTACATAAGAAAATCGACCAATCGCATGAGTCACATAATTCATATTGAACATATGATTCGTTGACTTCCTTTGCACATTCTTTATGCGGTTATGCAAGTTTACGTTCTATTCTCTTTCGTACGTTCGTGAATTGGTTGAACGGAATGGCGCGCGAAAAGAGTGGGACGATAGTGCGCACATCGGCGCCACCGGCCAACGGCACCGAGAGACCTGCATCCTCCAAATTCAAAAGCACCCTAGCCATTCTCTCGATTTGTGCGCCATGCGTCGCGGTAGAGCCGACAATCCGATCGGGATTCCACCAGCCTGAACACCGAAAGATCTCCGAGACCATCGCGAGCGTGGCAGTGACGGGACGCGCAAACACGGCCACGAGAGCATCCGGGCAGAAGCGAAGTATCTGATCCGTCATTCGACGTACATAATCAGCTGCTGATTTGAATTGCGCTTGTGGCGTCATACTGTCCATCGCGGCGACGTCCGTCTCATCCATTAGCGCGACGATGTTTGCCTGAAAATAATTCAAATTTAAAATTGCCAATTGCAAAATTGATTCTGTTTCATATACATACACACACACACACAAACTATTCTTAGAGAAATAAAAAAAATAATTATGTATGTATTTATCTTCTCTCGAAATAAAGCAAGTTCTTACTTCCTTGAGGGCCTGTTTTATATCCTTCTTCCGAAAATGATTTATACAAGGATTGGTTTCCGCATGACACGTGTCCATCATAGCTTCTGACATGGAGTCTTTTGTGTCCACTAAATTTATACTTTTGATAATCCGATATTGTTTCAGAAGAATCGCGGTGTAAAGAGGTGTCACTCCTCCACCGATAATGCATACTTTTATGTCAGTCTTGCCATCTTTTTGCATATTCTTATCTTGATTTTTCTCCCGTTTCGTTGTCCCTTTCGCATTTTTTTCTTTAGTCTTTTGGATCTTTTGATCATTGATCAGTGAAGGTTTTGAAAATCCGCGATGTAAGAAAGAAGGTTGACATTTGTATTGTTGCATCAAATTCAGGAACAATCTTGATGGTATAGTCATGGCTAATTAATTTAAATATATATTGCTTCTTTGAATACAACAAAATGCGCGAGATCAGATACAATTTATAACATTTTTCTCAATTTTGTAAAATGTGACAAAATATGTAAAAACATCGAGAAAACTCGTGTAACTTACGACAAATTTGTGCGAGATAAACAAACGGTTGACGATACATCGAATACACATGAAATTGGCAAATTTCAAAATTTTTACAAAATTGTACAGAATTTTTTACAAAATTTCGCGCTTATTAATTTATTTTTATTAGATAAATATAGATTTTTGCACGTATAAAAAATAACACATTTTTACAAAATTTTTACAAAGTTCGCGTCTGTCATAAAAATATCTTTGTCTTTATTCTTGCACATATAAAAAATAACATACAATTTATTATAATTAAACACGAAATTTGCCATTACATTAAATAAACATGACGTTTATTTAATGTATGTATACAAGGCACACGTGTGCGAGCAAGTCTTCTCAGCTGTCCTCTATGGCAACGTCGGACAAATCCGATTGTGAAGAAATCTGCAAATTATTTTCATTTGTGAGATGTAATAAAGATAAAAACGCAACGGGTGCACTCAATGCCTCGACATTGGTCTTTGACAGCAGATTCGGCAGCATTTTGTAAATACTGCTGAATTTCTTGCTCATCGTCGTCCCTTCGGTCTCCTTCACCAGTTTCTCATTCGTGGACTTTAAAGACTTCCACATGGTTTCTTTTAATTGTCGCATATCAATCTTCTTTGCCTTTACGCAGTACGCAATAGACATCTTGTTGGCCAGTTTTGGCGCAGCGACCAGATTTTCACCGGTAAAGCCTTGAGTAGCCAACGCAGCGGCGTCCTCGAAGTTGCAATCGTCCTTATCCCCATCGTCATAATCGTTATTCACATCGAGACAGTATTCTGATGTATCGTTGGGATTGTTGTAATCGAATCTCTCGTTGTCGGATATACCTGTATTGGTCACAGCGTTATCGCGTTTCTTGCTGTTGTTCGCCACTGTCAGAGATTGATGCAGGTACTGCTTGGTCATCTGCGTGACATCGTAATGCACGTCTTCGGGAAGCGTCACGCTCTCGGTGCTCCATTCCGATTTCACAGTCTTTGCTTGTAATCTATTTAATTGGCTCAGTATAAACTTTGCTTTTATTACATCGTGATTCATCTCATCGTACGACAGTACGATCTGCTTTCTCTGTCGAGTCGGAGCTTGCATGCAAGCTTCCATCACTTTACTGTCAGTAGTGGTGGTAGCATTGAAGTGCTTCGCGAAATTCCGAAATTTCCAATGAGAGGGCCCGGCCCAGTGCAAGCTCACGCTCTGTTGTACAAAGGAATACTCAGACGCGAGCGTCTGAGCCGATACCTGCACGTCCACGATATTGTCGTTTCGACGATTTGCCCCTGCCGCCTGCTGGTAACATCCGCCAACGTCGCTGTTGATGTTGCCGTCTTCGTGCTCAATATCGAAATAATTCATTGGTTCGACGTTATTCGTTCCATTGTGCTCTTCTTCTTCTGCCACACTCGCATTCAGATCGAACTGGAACCGATTGCCGTCATCAATGCTGAGTTCGGCTTCCTTGTCCGGCATCTCTTCCGGCTCGTCCTCCACGGACCAGCCAAGAAACTCAAAGTTCGAATACGACATGCAGATCTCCGAATTCGAAGAATCATCAATTATCGGTGTGATATATTTTGTACTAGAATTGCTCCGTGATTCGGCGTTATCCTCGACATCCACGAGCACGTCGTTATACAGATGCTGATAGAAACCAGAATTCGCGTGATTTGGTAGCATCGCTTGGTACAGCATGTCGGTAGTCTGCAAATCTTCTTCGCCTACTTGCATACACATAGGTTTCACGATATCGATATTAACTCTGAGAGCCTCCGCAGTGCTAATGATCCTCTGCTTATTTTTCTTCCTCTTCTTTTTCTGCACATCTACGTTCGCTTCCGTGCCTTCTTCCAAAGTATTTTCTTGCTCCTTTGAATTTTGTTTATCAGCTATTTGATGGTCCAGTCCTCCAACTATTTTAAGTATCTCTGTATGCACACTGTCCACGCGAAATCCATAAATCTTTGTGCTAACATCTAAAGATGTACTTGCCACTTGAAGATTCGACATATTGGCATCCTGTTTCTTTATCATATATGTCATAAAGTCAATCATTTCCAAGCCAAATGCATTCTTGATGCTGATCTTGTTCTCAGTACTCAGTTTTATGCATTGGTTGATACTCTCAGCCATTTGGGGTGCTGGAATATTTGCTAAGAATCCCAAGCCAAGAGAGTGTCTTTTGCTAGAGTGGTTATTGATGGATAACGGCGTCGATGTCGAGCCCATCTCACGTCGACGAGCAATACGTTCCGCCTCATCATCATTTTCAAGAATATTCAAAGAGGAGTTTTGAGCGATAATAGACTTTCTCCGCAATGGCGATGGAGAAGATTCTGATGGCAAACTTTGCACGACAGACTCTATCCTCTTGTGTATCATAGATTTACGGGATTCCATTTTGCCGTGTAAGATTTAAGACTTTAGAATATATATATATATATATATATGTACAAACTATTTTGCTCTATATATTTGTTTTTACATCAACTCTTCAATTACTTCTCTGAAACAAGCAAATATATATATTTTTAAATATACCACGATAATGTCAAATTTTTAATTCATTCAAGAGAGATTCATTCATCACTTATTCTTACATAGGATATTGTACATTTACGATTATAACACAATCTCAGCTACTATTATACAATCATTCAATAACATAAGAATTACAGCGTAATGAGTGGAGTAATGAGTCATTATATAAAATTTTATTACGTATATACTTATATGACTTTGATTTATAAAATGCTATAATTAAAAAGTTCTATGTTTTAGAAACATCAACTTATTACTAATTGTCGAGATTCTAAGATACTTAACATGTTTATTTTTAATAAATACAAAAATATTATTAAATAAATGGCATACAATAGTTATTTTATTTATGAAACAAAAAAATACTTAAAAGACCCGAGTTCTGACAGATAGATTTAGAAATAGATAATGTTAAAGAATGACCGAGATTGCGTGTGATCAAAGAAGCAAGAATGATAAAAATAATAATATTGAAAACATAGGCAGTTTTAATATAAAACAAATGGGTTCATGGGCAAATAGAGGATAACGCATGAATATACAACAAGCTTATTTATATAATAAGAATGGAACATAACAATTTAACTAGATCAGTATATAAGAGACAATAGGTTAAAAACAAAGAGCTAATAAATAATAGCAATTATTATAGGCAATTTAATTTCCGTGAAGAAGACATTAGGAAAGAAAGATATGGAATTCCGTTAGGTCAATATGAGAATGATCTGACACATCGTACAGCTAACAAATAAAGTTAACAGTAGCATACAACATATAAAGAAACAGATAGGATTATGAAAATTCAGATCGGGACTATTATAGAGATAATCAAGTAAAATTAGTAGGAAGAAATGATACAGTACTCCATGAATATTACAACTTTGCATCAATTAGTTTAGCTATTATATAATACTCACCGCTTATATCACTAAAATTCTTTGCTATCTTTTCAAGATCGGTTCTAATCAGCCGTAATAGAGTATAACAACGTTGCAATTCATCATGGGTCTTTTGCAGAACTTCCAGTTTACGCTTACTATCCTGAGAAGGCATCGAACGTTGTATCTTACACCAAATACAATGTACAGTCAAGTAGCACTTAAGTTAGAATACGTGTATCTCAACCGTTTATTAACTTCTAAAAGACAGAAAACCGATGTAAACAGTAAAGATGAACGATAATAACACTGAAATAAACCGCGTCGATCGGTTAATATCCCATTCGAATATTTTGCGGTTAGCGTCAACTCTAGCGTCAGTTTGCGTTCCTAAAAGCAGCATATTTATTTCAACAGTCATGAGTACGAATATCTAAATGCAATGTTCTGAGTTGCGCCAAATGCTGTAATCTTTGGTTTGTTCTTTATAGCTGAACTGACTGCACTAGTTCAGAGTTTATCTTTTTCCCTCCACATTGAAAGGAGAAAGATAAACTCTGAACTAGTGCAGCCAGTTCAGCTATAAAGAACAGACCTCTTATTGGATATTGGCTGCGTTCCGTAAAGCACATATGCGCGCATGTATCTATAGTATACGTAACGTATACTGTAGATACATGCGCGCATATGTGCTTTACGAAACGCAGCCATTACTCATATTCTACCTAAGGCCGAATTCCCACTAAGCGCATCACGCGCGCGTTATCCGCCGCGTTACAAATTAACCAATCAAAACATCCCATTTTATTCGCGCGGCAAATAATGGAATAAAATGGGATGTTTTGATTGATTAATTCGTGACGCGACGGATGACGCCAACGCGTGACGCGCTTAGTGGGAATTCGGTCTAACAGGGCTGCCTTCGGAAACCACATTCTGGTTGACACTCTGAGGGCCTATCCAGACAAACTTGCATAATCGCATAAACATATGCATAAGGAAATTGATTGGTCCATAAGCAAATGAATAAGGAAATGGCCTAATCAATATCCTTATGCATATGTTTATGCGATTATGCAAGTTTGTCTGGATAGGTTTGTTCGCGTCGCAAGCTTCAACACGCTCCAATACGCTCCAATCTATAATGTACGTAACGCAGTACTATAGATTGGAGCATATTAGAGCATGCGACGCGAACAAACCTCTATAGTCTACTTTGTTATATATGGCCGTATGGTGGGGAGCGTTGTTCCCATTGAGCCACTAACCAAACGAAGAAACAGTTCACTTGTCGATACAAAAGAGAAAAAGAACGCGTCGAAACATTTGGGCCTATTTAACATTGTTTCTTACATGCTGCGTACAAAACTCTTATCGTATTCTGTGTGCAAGCACCATAAAAGATACGGCTAGAACGAATCTCTTTTAAATTTTATTTTTCTAGTTTTTACATATATATATATATATTAATTTATTTATTCATAAGATATATATAAATAGAAAACAACTATGTGAGTACTAAATTCTATATTAAATGAAAGAAAATATTTAAAACTTTTTATATACGTAAAATAAAAAATGTACCAATAATATTACTGTTATAATAAATTATTTGTATTAAATTGAAGCTGCTTAGAAAGGAATATTGATTTTTAATTCTCGAGCATAGCTGTAGTTTGTTCGATTGCTTCCTCCGTTTCCTCGGAACAAGGTTGAATAGATAAAATATTGTACAAAGCACGTGGAAAGGCAGATGTCGGTCCAAGAATGTGCAAGCAAACATTACACTTTTCTAACAAATATAACCACTTCAATTCACCGCGGTTTTCTACTGTCATTGCCTGCAATAATTACAAAAGTAACTATTATCTAATCTATCATATTTATTGTATTTAAATCGATATTTTAATATTAATATTTATTTAGTAAATGTAACAACTTATCAATTCTATATAATTATTTTAGGTGTTAAATTTTTAATTATTATTTTTATTATTTTTGCTTTGGAAAATGAATTGATAAAAAATTAAAAATCTTTTAAATCTTATATGAGTATAGCTCAAAACAATAATTCGACATTAATTTAAATAGATCACCTGAAACTCTTCAACTGTACAACCCAAAACTCGCTCTGCAACGTCACCGATCAAGCGACACCCAATAAGATATCCAGTGTCGTCCTTCAAATTAACTTTTATGTTAAACTTTGTAGTATTCAATGGCGTCCGGATTCCGTTGCCCGCAGGGCAACTCAAGTTCATACAAGAATCTTGCACATCCGTAACGACTTTTTTACATAAAGCGCTGAAGATGAAAATAAATGTGATAGTATTGTCTTTGGCGTTAGATGATAAATATGTTGTGAATGAAAAAAGAATTTACCACTTTATAGATATCACATCTTGAAGTGAGCCGTCCAAATTCATTTCAGTCACTGAAACTTTCACGATCGCCGCGAATTGCAATCTCTCACCCTCTACGGTTACCTTCTTCTGCAGCTTCTCCGTGATTTGTTGTACTGTCATCACAGTCGTGATTGTGTCCGCTGTTGATAAAATAAAAATTACGCTAAAATTTTCCGTAAAATACAAAAAGTGACAGATTCAATTTTTTTCTTTCATTATCAAATATCATATTTCCAGATAATAAATAAATAAATAAATATATATATGTATATATATTGCGGTTCTTACGATTTGGTACGGCAAATGGATCACTGCATATGGAATCAGGATCATAACGCTGCACTGCATTTCTAATCTCTGCAGCTTGAGGTATGTTTGGGCACTCCATGATCAGCGTTTGTCTTGCTGCGTATAATAAAAACAAAATTGTAAATATGATAAGTTTTTTTCGCTGCTTGACGCATTTATGAAATAATTCGTCAAAGTTGAATTTTCAACGCACAAATACTTAGCGCCATTTTTTTCTTATATTCATCATACGCGATACGAGCGTCGATCAAGAACAATACTGTTCGTTTTGGTTCCCAAAACGCGGATCTCTCGACCCAGTCTTTTTCCCACAGTATTAATGACACCGCATTGTCCGTCGATCCATCTGTGACTTCGAAACTGCGACACAGTAAAGCTCGTCCATCCCGGGTCATTATATTGCGCGTATCGGCAATCTGCAATACATTTTATAGATAAATGTATACAAATTAATATGTTCGAAAAACGTGAAAACGTGATAATTTGATCGAAAGAGCAATATTTCAATACTAATTTTATTTTTATTTAAAAAATTTCAAATTTTAGTCATAATTGTTTACTAATTAATCATAATCTATTCAATAACCTATTCATTTTCTATTTTTGCAAGAAACAGAACAATTGAATCTATTATTGATTGCAACTTACAAATGTAACGACGACTAAAAGGTCGACAAAATGATCGCACAAAGCCTCGATATTGTCTAGAATGGCTTTCAAGCTTTTCACGGACGTCACGCTTTTGACAGGTTGCATCAATAAGTTTTTGTATTGTTCATGAGTGGGCGCGTCGTGCTTCTGTATGAGAGCTATACCCTCATTTACGATTAAAGTAAAAGGACTAGAAGTAGATGGTATAAATTGTTCATTTCTGTCGTTAGGCTGGCGTTTCACAATTTTCGGGCTTATTACTTCCACTGTAAAGCAGACAGTGTTATCACATAAATCATCTTCATTTTTTAAATATTTTTTCCATTTTGTTCGTAAAATTACATAATAAAGGATATAAATTACTTGTTGAATTATTAATTTCTGTTGTAATTTATGTGTTAAAATAATTAATATTATTATATTAATATGTATAATTTAATATTAATTCCCAAATTATATATATATATATATATATATATATATATATATATATATATATATATATATATATAGTATATAAGCCACCAATTATACTTAATCATTATTAGTAATACAAATTATAAAAATAATACATTGATTTGTTTGTAACTTGTGTCACAAGTCACTTGTTCTTAAAATATGCACACACCTACTGATCCAATATTAAATGTAGACGATAGTTTTTTCACAAATTCCGTATTACCCCATACAGTCACATTAATAAAATCCTTCTCGGAATCCCGCAAAATGAATGACCACACGCTGCGTTCGCCCTTGTTAACTGCAACGATCGACAAGTTGAGAAAAACAAAACCCTACTTCTTTCTTTATTTTATGTAGATATCGTTAAAAACTTATCAAAATAACTTTACGTAAACCAAATGTTTCTACATTCATAAATAGTAGAGTGATTGTGCGGTTTAAGTATCTATGATTTAAAAATCTTTTCGAAAAAAATATACTTTAAACTGACTTGTTCTTGTAATATTAATCAATTATTAATTGTATTAAATAAAAGTGCGATAAGGTTAAAAAAAAACAACGAATACATACATTTCGTTTGAGTGGCGTCAAACGTTCTTACATTCGTGGTACTAATAATTACGCCAATTATGAAAGTGTTTTGCATTCTCTCCTGTAGCGATTGTATTTCCTGTCTGTACAGAAAGGACATGTTTCGCATTAACAATGCGCCGTCAGATCAGCGAGCTTCAGTAAGCCCAAGTAAGCCAAGAAATAATTCGACAATTCGTAACAATGGTTCTTAATGTAATTCTAATTACCAGTTTTTAATTTTGCAATGCTACCAATTTCAGCGATTAAAAATCGTAGTATTTCGTGCTTTATCGCATCGCTGCGATGATGATGAAAATAAGTTTTGCTGGCCAATGAGCGCGACTTTTGTTGACGATCGTCGCGTTTTTGAAAAGCAGCCCAAATCGCTCGGTGTTTTCGTAAGCAAGTTGGCAGTTCTGACAGCGATGACATTCAATGCACTCCTAATTGTCGCGTTTTCCGTGCTTTTGGCGAACGTTGCGAGGGATAGGGGGGTAAAATCTATTGAGTGCAGTTTATGAGTCAGGACGCCTGAAAAATTCCGCGAGAAGAAAACAATCGGACAACGTCGTCATGGCCGATAACGAGCAGAAAGCGTTGCAACTGGTGGCTGAGGCCGAGAGAAAACTGTCGTCGTCGAAGGGCTTTTTCGGCGCACTGTTCGGGTAAGCTGATCGATTTATCACTTGAACTCGCCCAATCGAGAATGATTTACGAAATCACGCTTCTCTTGATCCTGCGTCACCAAATCGCGTCGATTCCATCGCATATCGTGAGAAATTTGATGCTTCAATGATCATTCGCTCGTATTATAATTTTAGTTTCTGTCGTGTGATGTAGCGTGAATCGCTTTTAATTATGTGTATACCATGTATAGAAATGTGACAATATGCCACATTTGTAGTTCGATACGCATAATTGGAATTATCTGCATAAAATTGCAGTATTTTGTAGAAAATTCCGACTACTCACGTAATATAATTATACATCTTGATTGATTTTGCACAGACTGTGACTAATATTGTATGTTATCAGAGGATGATAAATTCTGCGTTTCATTAATATCGTTATCTCAGTTAGATTAGCAAATTAATAATTAACTTTGCAGAAGCTCATCGAAAGTCGAAGAGGCGGTAGAATGTTATCAACGAGCGGCGAACATGTTCAAGATGGCAAAGAAGTGGAGTTCAGCGGGCAAGGCGTTTTACGATGCGGCAGATTTACACGCAAAGGCGGGTAGTCGTCATGACGCAGCTAATAATTATGTAGATGCTGCCAATTGCTTCAAAAAATCCGATACAAATGGTATAACAATGATCTATGAAAATAATTTTAATTAAAATGTTGAATGCATTCTACGACTATAATGAAATAATAGAATAAACCTAATGTGTTTCTTGTTTTTATCTTTACAGAGGCAATCAGTTGCTTGTTAAAAGCTATCGAGATTTATACTGACATGGGTCGTTTTACAATGGCAGCAAAGCATCACCAAAGTATAGCTGAGATCTATGAAAGTGAAGCAGTCGATTTAGAACGTGCGGTGCATCATTATGAGCAAGCTGCGGATTATTTCCGTGGTGAGGAAAGTAATTCTTCGGCGAACAAGTGTCTACTGAAAGTTGCACAATATGCTGCACAACTTGAGAATTATGATAAAGCCATTCAAATCTATGAGCAGGTAAGAATTTAAGTTATTTATAATGAATTATGAAAAGATTTGGCAATACTCATGAAATTGATGATGTAAACTTGGTCACTTTTAATTCAGTTGTTTGGACTTTATTTATTTTATACAGGTTGCATCCGCATCATTAGAAAGTTCTTTACTAAAATACAGTGCTAAGGAATACTTTTTTCGCGCTGCATTATGCCACTTGTGTGTGGATTCATTAAATGCCCAACACGCGATTGAGCGTTATCAGGAACAGTATCCGGCTTTCCAAGATTCTAGAGAATTTAAACTGATAAAGGTACGTTTTTGTAGTTTAATTTCTTGCTTAATTCTGCAGTATTATTTGATTATTTGTTATACATCTGTAGACGCTGATAGAACACTTGGAGGATCAGAACCTTGAAGGTTACACAGAAGCGGTGAAGGAATATGATTCAATTTCAAGATTGGATCAATGGTATACAACAGTATTATTACGTATAAAAAAGCAAATTAACGATAATCCGGATTTACGCTGATCAGTTGTTCTTTATCTGTGTTATTTTCCGGCAACGATATTATTTCAACTTCACATATATTCGATTTTGGGTCGCTCCCTGCACGGAAGCTATAAAATAATTTCATTTATATATACCCAGATATAATTGCTCATGTATACATTACTCCCTCGTGTTCGCGCTAATTCTCATTATTTATTTGTACATCATTTTAAATCGTTAAGTGTCCACGAAATTGTGGAGAATCATAGTCTGTAAGAATGTAAAAACGATTGTTAATTATTTTGAACATCGTAATCCTTATAGTTATGCTTGCATCGCTGAAATTTAAAGCCTTATTGACAGATATATTGGGGAGTATTATATCGAATGTTATTGTTTTTGTTGTAAAATAATAGCCTAAGATATACATTCTTATTTCTATTATCTTATATACTTTATTTATATATTTTATTTTCCTTCAAACTAATACTGTCTATAAATTAAGTGTACTCTTGCCGAGAAATTATAAAAAAAAAGAAAATAGTAAATAGGGAACATCGCAAAGTGCATTTATAGTTGGAATAATCCATGATGATTGAGTATAGATTTGGATATAAATTTTTCTACATTCTTTCTATGTTATATCGCTTATTTTTATCATTTTTTTACAGTACATCAATTGTAATTCATGCAAGGTACAACCATACCTCTGCGACACGCCATAATCTAAAAATCATTTGACTTTATTTGATTTTATCTAATTTTATTTGGTATTAATATTAATGTAATATGAAACTTTCAAATATATTATTATCATAGTTGCGAGATACACTACAGATTTATAATTTAGCGAAATACTCGAAATTGTTTTAACGATGATCGCATATAGAGTCTTGGCATTTTATATGAGAGTGTCGTACAGTGATACGATAAACATTTCAAGGATATACAATAAAATTCTGCTGTTAATTAGGAGTAGAACGAACTATTTGCATGCACGTGAATAATGAAACATGCACTAGCGTAAGTATATGTATACTTATTGAGAAAAAGGGACACACAGATAATAAAAACTTCGAACTCCACACATAGTGTACATTGTTTTCTGAAAGAAGCGAGATGGAAGCTAAACGGTATATGAAATCTTTGTATAGTTCTAATATAAAAACCTATGTAATAAGCAATGTTTTAATTACAATGTTTCATAATGTATCCATTACACACATTGTTATATTGCCGACGGTAATCTACTTTGTATAGTTTATGGTCACTAACTCATTTTACATTCGAAATTTACATATTTCACCTAACGTCGTGTATCGTTTACACAGGGTTTAACGATGTCAATGTAATTGCTTCATCGCGTGCAATTTATGCAATTTGTGTAGAACAAGCATGCTTGTAAATAACAGGTCAATGACCATTATGTGCATCGACGTTTACCTCGTTATATCCTGTATAATCAATAATCATACGCTTCCATACATATCTTATATTCCTTAAAAAGGCACTACTGATTATTTAAAGTCTCATGCTATTAGAATAACAATGAATTAATTCAATCTACAAATGTATGAAATATCTTTCTTTATATATATATATATATATATATATGTGTTTTTTTTTTTTTTTTTTTTTTTCCAAATACAACACGTACACATTCATTATTACACACAACAAATCATCAACATGGAATTTATTAACGTCACTCACATTATGTATTTTAATATACTATAAAATATTTGTCTTTTCTGTTTCGCATTTACACATTTGTATATTTGCATATATTAATTTTTGTGATCTATTAATTCTACAATTATACAAAAGGTGTTGTTGCGACACACAGAGTATGCATTCAATTTGCATATTATATATACAAATATAGTTACAAGAAATCTGTGCATTCTTTATGTAAAAATTTATTTGCTTGTATATATTTTTAACTCTCTTGTTTGTATGTAATTATATTACAGATAAATAAGTATTAAGAAGTTAAGTTTTAATTATAATATTTAAATAGATAGAACCACTCCTAACACTAGTATTTATTATGTATTTCACTGAGAAATAAAAATAAATATATATACCGATTAAATCTGTCGTAATAAATATACGTCTAAAGAATTATGTAGAAATTTATTTTAAAAAATATATATTATATATATACACACACATCTATGCAAAAATTATTTATATAATCTCTATAAATGTTAAAATAACCAAATTTAATATCTAAACATGCTAAAATAATCAAATGTGTATTATTTCGAACATAAATAGTAGCTATTTTCATATAAATATGTTATAAATGTAATTTAGTTTTTTATTTAGACAAATTTTTATTTTTAAAAAATTTAATATATAAATATAATGTCCATGAATTATTTTATTATTAATACTCACTTCTTATTGTGCAAATATGTAACATGAGAGTAAATAATAAAAATTAAGCATGATGGACACACTGCTTTGTTAAGAAAAAGAATTGATTTTAATTGGTAGTTGCTCTTAAATCAACCAATCAGATTGGATTACTTAAAAACAATTGATCAGATGGTACGTATCTGTTATTATTATGGACCTATCCAGACAAACTTGCATAATCGCGTAAACATATGCATAAGGAAATTGATTGGTCAATTTCCTTATGCATTTGCTTATGGATCAATTACTTTCCTTATGTATATGTTTATGCGACTATGCAAGTTTGTCTGGATAGGCCTTAAAGCCTGCATCAGACTATGCAACTTGTTACAGCAAGCAATCTAGTAAATTACTAAAAATGCGGTGTGCTATATGGTGCATTTTTAGTAATTTACTAGATCGCTTGTAAATTGCTGCAATAAGTTACATCAGGGCTCGGAATTATTTCATCTTTTCGGCCGATTCTTATGGTATACGTCTCCTTTCCTCTCCTTACCGCGCGTGCGGCAGCCACCAGCGCTGCCGAGCGTTAGGAGCGGCGCTATTCGATAAATGTTAGGTTCTTCTCCCTTGATCATTAATGCTCAGTTCCACCAACGTGGATTAACTTTAATCTCGGTTCAACTTATTCTTCATCTTTTTCTAGTTCTAAAAATTAGAAAAAGGTAAAGAGTAAGTTGAATCGGGATTAAAGTTAATCTACGTTGGTGGAACTGGACATAAAAGTTAAAAAAATTTATTAAAAATATTTTTTTTATTTTTAAATTTATTATGTGAAAATATTTTAATAGATTTCCACGTCACCCATGAGGTACTATTGCTATTGAGGAAAAAAATTTTTTTAATAAATTTTTTTAACATTAATCGGATAGCGCCGCTCCTAACGATCGGCGGCGCTAACCCTAGCGGCCCGCTAGCGGCTGCCGCGCGCGCGGTAGAGAAAGGAAAGAAAGCGTATACCACGAGAATCGGCCGAAAAAATGAAATAATTCTGAGCTTTGAGTTACATAGGCCGGTATTCATAGTCCGTTCTTATATTCAAAATCGTCTTAAGTACAAACTTATATTCGCTCTCTTTGTCAGACACAATCTATGTGTGACGAAGAGAGCGAATATAAGTCCGTGCTTAAGACGATTTTGAATATAAGAACGGACTATGAATACCGCCCATAGTCTGATGCTGGCTTAAGGCCGGAGCACAGACTTTTATATAAGCCATAATGCATAAGGGAATCAACCGATCAGAGATCCGCAGAATAAGAAGTGGGGATGAAAATAAAGAACTCTGATTGGTTGTTTTCCTTATGCGTTATGGTTTATATAAAAGCTGTGCTTCGGCCTTTAACCTTCACAGATGTCGCTTGTTAATAACCTAAAATTTAAAGATTTAAATGCGAGGGAAATATCAGTTAGTGAGATGTCAGTTATCTGTGGAAGCGAAGAAGGCAGTTATTTTTTTCGAGAAGTCTAAGGAAGTTATACTTGTGATACTTGTCTGTGAGAAGTTTTGAAACAACTTTTTCTTAACATTTTCTAACACATTTTAAGACTGCATTGATATTTTTATATTTACTAAAGGTAAATAAATAATATTATGAGAAAATTCTCAGTGAACCTTGGATGATAATGAGTGCTAACAAATTGTGGAAAATTAATTTTATTTATTATAAATTTGCATATTATATATACAGGCTTAAATAATTAAAAATCAAATTAAGTGAAGCGAAAGGAGCCAATACCGGTTTTTCGTGCGAAAAGAACGTTTCAGGCCTTTCTCAATGTCAAATGTTTGTTTTGTAATATCGATACATGTTCTTTTCACACGAAGAACCGGCGTTGGCTTCTTCACGTTTTAATTTAATTTTATTCAAACTTTAATTTTTTATGTAAATTTGCGAAATAAATGACAAGCAAAACGAATTTATTAATTTTGTTATTATAAGTGACTTATTTATTATTATTATTATTTATACAAAATCTTTCTTTTTATAAATTTATAATATACACACAATGTCAGTACACTATAGGAATAATTTTGTTAACATATTATATCCAATAGTATAGATATTTTCTATAATAATCGATTCAAGATAAGTACATGTTTTTGATTCGTATCACGTTTTTTTCAGCAACATTAATATTGTGTAATATACTATTTGATGATGACCAATGGGCAGGATTTCAAAATGCCATCAACTTTGTCTGAGTACACAGAAGCTATTCAAGAAACAATGAATGAAATGGTGGACCATATTAATAACAGAGGCAAAAAGTACGTGAATATATTGTGCACTAAATGTCACAACTATATATGACCAGCATTAAATAAGAAACATTGTATAATTGTTCACAAATTAATATTAAGTATTATTTCATTCGTATATTGTCAAATTTGCAGTTTATCTAAGATTTTAAGGATATAAGATTCGAAACATATTATGCTTTATGAAGTTCAAGCGTTCTAAAATGATTTAATTCATATTATTAAATAGTCATCAATGGAGCTTAGATGACTTCGAAATCGGAGCGCCTCTAGGAAGAGGAAAATTTGGCCGTGTATATTTAGCTAGGGAGAAAACTACCCACTATATGGTTGCCTTAAAGACATTATATAAAGTTGAATTAGTGAAAGGACGTGTGGAGAAGCAAGTAATGCGAGAAATTGAAATACAAACACATTTGAAGTATGTGCATCATATATATACAAATTATGCCCAACATCTCTTTCAAATTCAAATGTCCACCTATTTACATTTTTTTTATAGGCATCCACATATTCTTCAATTATTGACATACTTTCACGATAAGAAGAGAATTTATTTAGTATTAGAGTTTGCTGCAAAAGGTGAATTGTACAAAGAATTAAAACGTCAGCCAAATGAGAGATTTAGCGAACACTTGTATGTATTTATAATCTTGTTTCCATTATTGTATGTATTTCACACACTACTCACACTTTGATTACTTTGCCAGATCTGCTAAATATACTTACCAAGTAGCCGACGCTTTGGAATATTGTCACAAGAATGATGTCATCCACAGAGACATAAAACCTGAGAATTTATTACTTACATATGATGGAGATATAAAGCTTGCAGATTTTGGCTGGTCTGTGCACGCGCCATCTTCTAAGTAAGCACAAAATCCATGCTTTTGTTAATTTAGTAAGGCTAGTATTTTGTATGAAAAAACTAAATATTAAAATTAATTTTTTTCAGACGGAACACACTTTGTGGAACTTTAGATTATCTACCACCAGAAATGGTGCTGGGACAAACTTATGACATTTATGTCGATCATTGGTGCTTAGGGATACTCTGTTACGAGTTTCTCACGGGTCAACCACCGTTTCTGAGTAACTCCACGCAAGAAACATACACGAAAATAAAATCTTTAAATATACAATGGCCCGAACACATTAAGCCTGGAGCCAAAGATCTTATATCCAAGGTGACAATTGTATTTCATATTTTTATATTAAAATGCGTGTAAAAAAAAAAATACTTAATTTATAAAATTGTTCTCTGCAGTTAATAAAAAAAAAGAGCACGGAACGGATCTCCATGATGGAAGTTAAAAAACATCCCTGGATTTTGGAGCACAAAGATTCGCCTAAAAAACCAAAAGCTTAAACTTATTCCTTTTAATTGCTTGATTGGAATGTTGTTTCTCTTGATTGTACGATAGGATAGCTTTTACGTTTGACGATTTTATTAGATATAGTTCTATAGTTAAATACAAATTTATATCGAAAATACGAACTGCATTAGGGCCATTTCAAGTTGATGCCCGTAACATCCAATGCGATGATATCCACATCAACGTTAAGAAAATCGGACAAACTCGGCTTGGTCCTGCCAAAATCACCGTGCACAAATTCCTTCACGTATGTACCCGCTTGCGTCTTGACATCGAGAACGAAAAACACGTCGACACTTTCGGCGGCGGTATGCAACTTCTTTAGTTCATGCGGTTTCGCCCAGCGCGCACGCATCTCGTAAATAACACGCGTTCGCGGGCTCAATGGCCGTCTGTGCAACACTCTCACTGGTGTTCTCTGTACGATTTTGATGTTTTTCAATTTATTGAGATTTTCTAGTTGCGGCAAACTGCCGTTTACGCCTTCACAAACGCATAATGCTCGATAAAACTTGGTTTTAGCGTTCTCACCTTCTTTGAGTTTCTTCAAATCGAGCCTGAAAATATACATTCAATGTATGTACATTCAATTAATTTCCTTAATTCTGAATGTTTTTAATACTAATTATTTATTCAACAATTTTATGCGTAAATAAATTAATTATAAATTCTAATTTGTTAATTCTTCTGACTGTCCTTCGAAAACATACCTCGAAAGAACTTTTAAACCTGATGTTATTTGTACTTGTTTAGTTGATTGATTGATGCTAGCAGCTAAGTGCGTCAAAAGATCGCTCGTGATATTCGTCATGCGTGGATTCAGCAATTCAACTGCGAATGGTCGGCCGCTGTATACATTTCTGACATCGACGTCTTCTCGTCCCGATGATAAGAATTTTATTGCTGTACAAATATAAAAATTTCACTGAATGTTAAAATAGACGCGTACATGTAATGAAATATGTATGTAGAGCGAATAAACACAGTAAAATGTACATTCCGCTTTCACAGTTTCTGCAATAGAATTGCATAGCAAATCCTGCACTGATGTTTCCACTTTTTTTTCGCCATTTATGAACCATGGGGTCTGACTGAGTTCTCTCGAGAATTTGTTATAACGTCCTGAAAATTTTTAAGTATAAGAAATCTTGTGTCGCTGTAATAATGTAAATGCTTGTAAATAATTACTCGAGTCAATCAAGTTGCATCATTACCTCCTATAAAAATACTGCTATGAGAACATAGAACGTCATTCACGTGAACAAATGTTTTCGATATGATTTGTGAGATTTTAAAATAGTCTATAAATTGTTCATCTGTTATCTCACTTAGCAAAGTTTCTAAATTTTTTCTACTAAATATATTATCATTGCATTTTCTTTTTGTTTGCTTATTGCTTCCTTTGTGTTTGTTTATTCTGAAAATTTCAATGTGCTTATCACAGAGAGAGAGAGAGAGAGAGAGAGAGAGAAATTTTCTCTTATTTAAGAAATATTTTTTTAATTATGATTAACAATTATACTGATTTTGTTTCAAGCAATATAAATTTTTAAGAAATACATACAGTTCTTGAAATATTATCTCATCATCACCATATGATAAAAATATCTCAATGAGAAAAGGTGACGGTGTTGACAAATCTGCATGTTTTTCCATGGCTTGTTCAAGTTTTGAAATCATAAACGATTTCCAAGTATCTTTGACATTTTGTAGTTTTGTTCTAAGAGCACTTGTAATAGATTCATGTGTACCCGTCTCTTTGGACACATAAGCATACAGTATGTGTTCTCGAAGTTTAATTGACACAGGAACAGTCAGTGCACAAATAAAAGTTGCACAGTCGTAATCTTTTTTCTTTACTTCTTCTACTACCTACAATTGGAGAACATTAGACTAATAACTTTTATTGCATTAGATCTGAAGAATGCAAGATTAAATAAAACACGTATAGAAATATATATGTATTATTAATATTTCACATACTTTTGTAATTACGTTTTCCTGTGTTTTATCCTGAAGGATTCCTAAACATGCAATGCAAGGTGTTTTGGAAGAATCATCTTTATCATCGATGTAATTCATCTATAATAAATGTATAAAAATGTATAAAAATGTATAAAAACTACAAATCTTTATTAAGTAATACAAAATAAAATTACTTTTTCACAATTCATATAACTAAAACACTAAAGCTTTTGCAAAACATGTTTATTTTAAATCTAAATGATCTAAATGACATTACCTATGATTATACATAATGACAATATATATTCATATTATATGTTTAATTAAAATATTCTTATTAAAATTATTATTAACGTAGATATTAATGTTATCTTTTTTATTTATTTTTTTTTTTTTTATTTTGGACAATAAACTTACTCGTGCCGCAAATTCCAGGGGATTGCTATAACAGTCTGACATACGATATCCAATAAAACGCAAGCAACATCTCAAGCAGCAACCTTGTGATTTTAAAAAGTTGAAGATCTTCTTCTCTTCCTCCATCGAAATAGTATTCATTGCGGTATCAAAATCACTTGTTTTTCAAGTTATGATTGATGATTAAATTTAAAACACTATTTTCCAAAGCCGTATAACCTCAACACTTAACTTGTGTTACTCTATATACTCACTGTACTCATCACGATTTCAAAGCCCGAGTGCCTGTAAAATGATAACAGATTCATTACATTCAGAAAACAATTGTTGTGCAAGCATTGAGTGACAGATGTGTTACGGCGCTTTTGGAAAGTCGCTAATATCGAATAATCAACAATATGCAAATACAAGCGCAGGTTTAAATATGGCGTGCTCTCAGTTATGCCGGTTATGCCTGCTCCCCCTCCAACTGACGTTACAACTCTATGGTACATAAAAAACGCTACGTCCTTGCCATTATTTCTTCTCCATGTACTTGACCATAATTGAAATGTATATTTCTATACTTAACAATTAGATTTATCTTCCTGAAGTGAAAATTACTGTTTTTGATGTAATTAATAGTGCAAAAGAAAAAATTGAGATTGCAAAATAACTGATTAAGAATATAGGTAATAAGACTTTTTAAAAAATAATTGCAATAAATTATAATATAGCTAAAAATTTAATTGTTATATTACAAAATATTATAATTGCATCTTTATTTCATAATTTTGCATTTAATAGATTGATATTGCCAAATAAAAAAAGTTCAAAAATACTATTAAAATGGAAAAAATAAAATTTTGAAGAAAAAAAAAAATTAAAAAAAAAAAGAATATTGCACAAATTCCTAGACCGTAAATATTTGGCAGTTTCAAACATAATCATAATAGAAATAATTCATTAAATTAACTTTTACTATCAAAACAATAGAAAAAATAACATTCCTGTTAATCATAAATGTGCTCATACATGGCATATACTGTATAGAGCATTTTGATAAAACTTTCAGAATAATCTCACAATTTATTGTCCAAATTAGCTGTAAGTGTTTCATTCTCGTTTAAGACGCTTGTACATACGATAAAGATTCTCATTTAGTTTATCCACCTGTCGATATTAAAATTATATAAATTGCAAAAGCAATAGAGATAAAACTTTCTTGATCCAAATTTAAAGAAAAATTGTCCTTTCGCTATGCACTCAATGTTTTACACAAATATGTGTATGAGTTTCTAAACAAACGCACACACATTAGGAATATTTAGAAATAGTTTGAAGTATTCCTTTGACATACCTTCGGTTTTTTTTTATTCAGCTTTAGGTTCAACATCGGATCTAAACAAATATCAAAAAGGGTCCTTGAACATCGTGCCAAACGGCATATTTCCCAAGTATCCAGCATAGATGCAATTTCAATTTGTAATTCTAATGGCAGGCCCAGAAAACTAGGATTACTCAAATTTAAAGTTGATAATATGTTTGAACGTATAGGTGTACACAATTGATCTTTAAATCTGAAAAATTTATTTTGTTAGACAAATCACACGTTTCTTGTATAAGTTCGATAAAATAAATAAAATTATAAATTTTTTTATACCTATGCGATATATCCTTAAGATTCATATATCGTAAACATGAATTACTTGTGTGTGGGTTTACATACTTTAAGGTATCTACAATCATACTATACATCTGTTGCTCTCCTATGCGTGAACACAAATTGACTACCAATTTATCTTCCAAATTAAACACAATTAAATCTGATTGAGTATTCTGCAAGTTGTTCAATACAAGATTTATTTTATACCGTATATTTTTTTCTGATGTCTTCCAATCTGCAGGTATATGAACCATTCTTGTATTTTGCTCCCTGTAAATAACATGTGTATTAACAAAAGCCAAATGCTGATATATATACTATATTTTAATACTATAGTTCCTTACCACATTGAACTGTTAGTAACAGACGCAACACGAAACCCAGATTCTGCTAATAAAACAAGCAGCAGAGCAACGAGATAATCTTGAGTTGTAGCATCATCTCGTTTATCTAACTGTTCTAAGATTGCTGTCAATGATAACGCCAGTCTAGAAAATGAGCTGTCTTCTGCCAATATTGGTTCAGATATATCAACTATCCTTCCCACAGTACATAACATCTCCATTTTTTACAGGTGTAAATGGATTCAACATGTAATATTTCTTTTCAATATATGTTCGGTATTTTCCTCTGCTATAATAGAAATTATTTTAAAAAAAAGTAAATTAAGAATTAATTAATTCAACATTCTAAATTTATGAGAGCTTATTAGAGCTAATAAGCTGGACTAGTTGTTAGTGCCAAACATATTTTATATTAGTACCAATATAATCACAGTCGTTTCTTTTTCTTTTGTATAAAAGGACTACTGAACTAAAGAATTGAACATCGTGCGTTTGTTTCTACAGATTAATTGCCAACTATGTTGTATGTACTCCAATGTGGGCAATTTCTGTGCTAAACGCGTTAATTTATTGTAAGAATTTAACTGAGACTGATCTAGATGAACAGAGGTCGTCTGTGATCACATCAGTTACAAATATATAAAACTTTCGATATGAATAACAAGTTTGACACATTAGCCTTAATAAATTTTTAAATGTTATATATTTAAAAATATATAAAGGTAAGAATAAACATTAAATAATTTTTAATAAAAACAACTTACCGCACAGCAGTATTTTGAATCTATCGTATCAAAAAACATTCGTGAATTCAAAGAATGAGAATCAAGAGTGCAAACTCCCTCTTGTAAATGTAAAAACCTCAGTTTTGACGTCGTATGTAGAAATAATCCTCGAAGAATACAAAAATTTACATATCTAAGAATGATATGTAAAAAAAAGTAACAAATGTAAAAAGCATGCTATTGGACATCGGAATGTCACGCATGTAGTAAAAATTACAAGAATAAACGAATTTACTAGAGTATCCATGACATTATTGGTCAATAATCTAGTGAATTATACGTCAAAATGCCTTCTTACTTGATGTGTTTTGGAACGCATCGACAGGTCGACCAACTTTATGAAATAACCATAAGATGAGCATACGTAACGTCTGATATAACGCCTATAAATACAAGATTGTCGCATTTCTAGATCAGAGAAGCTGCTACTCTTATGTTTTAGCCGCATTTTTTAACATCTTTTCCTAATTTTCTTGTTTTCCTTTTCTTTTACAATGAATCAGTACACACGCGAGGAGAGGAGCGTTTTTCGAGTTGCCACGGAAAGCGTTTTAACCTAACTTCATCTGTGTCTATCTTCGAAGGAATCTCAAGTAAGTATCCTTGTCGCGCACCGTAAACACGCAGTAGTGGCAGGATAGGCTACCGTTTGTTACTCTGTAAACTTTTATATTTGGTTTCATCCTGTTGCTCGTATGTATTATCGTGCGCTCTTTTTCTCTTGACTCTTTGTACTTTTTATGATTCCGCAAGAGTTACACGTGGAAGCGTATGAGCAGCACAACGTGTACACGTGTGAAGTCCGGGTACCGTTACGTGCAGTCTATTAAATGTATTTTTTAATGTCGTGTATTAAACAATCACTCAGTTGGTAATTTGCTTTCTATTCTGATTAGTTGTAAAGCTCTGAAAATTGCAAAGAATGTATTATTGAACACGCAATTTTTCCATTCAAACCATATATAACAAAAGATCTATGATATGAAATCCAGGATTGTTTTGTTAGCTTTTTGAAGCTTGTAAAAAGAATTTGTCTCTGTGTGTGTGTCTCTCTCTCTCTCTCTCTCTCGTCAGCAGTTTATTATTAATTTTAGCTTTGATTTTACTTCAACCATAATTAAATAACGATATTATTTCCAGGATTGTACACAAAACATGATGTCCAACGGTGTTCAAAGCCCAGCTAAGGAAATTGAGGACAGCTCTATAGCTAATGATGTCCATAACACAGTCTCCACAACATCGTCAGCCTTGAATTCTCCGCTTATGAAACTGTCTTCATACTTTCTGGCAGTTCGGCCATGGTCATTGAGCGCATCGCTGATGCCGACGCTACTCGGATCGGCGCTTGCGTATCGACTGACAGGCCTGGCAAGCTTCAGCTGGATATCTCTGATCCTTACCGTATTTACAGTACTTTGTGTACATGGCGCTGGTAACGTAGTAAATACCTATTTTGACTATGTGAAGGGCGTCGACAGTCGGAAAAGCGACGACAGAATATTAGTAGATCACTTATTGTCTAAAGACGAACTGGTCTCATTGGGGGCTTTTCTATACGCGGCAGGCTGCTTAGGATTTGCTGTGCTGACATTGGTCTCTCCTGCAAAGGTGGAGCATCTAGGTTTTGTATATTTCGGAGGCTTATCCTCTTCTTTTCTATATACAGGCGGTATAGGGTTGAAATATATCGCTTTGGGGGATGTACTTATCTTAGTTATATTTGGTCCGATCTCGGTTCTATTCGCGTTCATGGCGCAAACCGGTCACGTTGAATTAGGAACGATTTATTATGCGATACCGCTCGCGTTAAACACTGAGGCTATTTTGCATAGCAACAACACGAGAGATATGGAGAGCGACAAGAGAGCAGGGATCATAACACTGGCGATCTTGATAGGTCACACCGCGTCTCATGTTTTGTATGCTTTTTTACTCTTTACACCATACATAATTCTTGTAGTACTGGCATTGAGATATTCCGCATGGTTCTTACTGCCACTGATCACTCTGCCGGCCGCCTTTGAAATAGAGAAAGAATTCCGTAATCCGCATAAAATTCAAAATGTGCCTAAACGAACAGCCACATTAAATATGCTTCTAGGTATTTTGTACGTTATCGCTTGTCTGTTTGTGCATAGAGGCTCGCTTCCCTATCCGTAAATTATTGATAAAGCTTCCACTCAGGATTTGCTTTCAGCAAATCATTAATCCTGAATCACTCCTGCCGATGTACTGATGCTTCTTTTGGTAAAATTTCAGATTCGCGATTAAAAGTACAATTTTTTGTACAAGCTCAAGGAAGGAATTTGAAAAATATTTGATTTTAATTTTATTTCTTTAATCACAGTTAATTCAGATTTATTCATGATTATCTTTCTCATTCGAAGGGGTGATGTAGGGTTGATATTCGTTCATGAAGTCGAAATTCGATGTATTCAGAACTGTCAGTTGAAAAATTTTGTATTTTTATCCGAGCCTCTAGAACCGTGCAAACTATGCGATTACTTTCAAATTATATTTGGTATAAGAAATAAAATTAAAATTATTTATTTAAAATGCTTATGTTATCGCATTTATCTCAATTACAAATGAATTTATGTAGTTTCGAATATGTTTCGAATATATTTGTCACCAAATCTGATCTCTGTGACTGTGTCTTGAATATTATTTCTTATCACATTATCGTCACACTGTTTTATAACATAATAAATACAAAATGGCGATTATGACGGCTTTAAAAATGAAGAAATATAGCCGCCGGTATTGCGCTTAAATCCCTAAACTAGTTAAATTTTTTATAAAGATTTAAAATTAAATTTCTAAAATAAATACAATTGGCATACATTTCATTTAGTGTATTATATCCAATAAATATGTTTGATTTTTTGTTATGCGAATTAAGTATGCATAGTTATCTTGTGGCTATTTAAATACATTTACGTACTATTTATATTATAACTTATATGCATAATAATTTATACATTTATAGAACGACACCACATGAGCATCAAAATGTCATGTAATTATCTGACGCAGCACGTATGTGTGTGTTTTATACTGTGTTAATTTTTTCAAGTAGTGTAAAATTTTTTTTATGACAACATATTATATCCAACTTATAATTTTATGTTTATTAAATAAATTAAGCTCTTTCTTTCTGCAACAGACCTATGCATTGATGGTATAGCATATCTTACGGTTCTTACGGTTGTGTAATATTTATTTTCTAAATAGAAACTCGAATTAGAGGAATAAATCAAAAATATAGCGAAACCAAATGAAGATATATAGTTCACCTTCTACCTGAATCTATCCCAATTAACTTCATTATGACAAAATATAAATAAATATAAATATCTACAAGTAGTGAAGTGAAAAGTTTCACGAACCAGAAAAGTCATGAAATCAATTTAATCATTAAAAATTTTATATGATTATATACAGGGCCGGATGTACGATTTTGTGGCCCCTAAGCTATGATCTTAAGGAGGCCCCCTCTTATTAACAAAAGATACATTTTTTTAAATCTTTTCTATACTAAAGAGGCCTCCTTATAATGTGAGGCCCCTAAGCTGTAGCTTATCTAGCTTATGTGTAGATCCGGCACTGATTATATATGTAAAAATTATATCAAGTTCTCTTATGAAGAAGCAAATATGTTGTAATTTGTATTATATTCTGTATATAATGTCACTAAACTTTGTATTATAGCATCATTTGACTTTAGTTTATTGACAAATACATAATCTTGTTATAAATGAAATAATATCCCATATTAAATATCTTTCTTTGCTGGGGCGCGCGCGTGTGTGTGCGCGCGCTCCACACACACACACACACACACTAATATATAAAATATTTCATGTGCTGTGTGCGCCAAAATCATCATATCCAAAATGTACAATTTAAATCGAAGAAAGATATATAAATATAGGGAAAGCAATATTTATGCATGTGACTAATTTATAATAAATAATTTTCTTAATATATTTGATCGTATTAATTTTTTTCAGAATATATTTTACTTTCTCTCTTCTGTTTTCACTACGAAAAATTTAACACTGAGTATGTGAATGTACAATATCAAATGACAATACTTTTAAGATCACGGAAAAGCGATGTTTTGTTAAAAATATATATTTACCGAATCATACAACTCTACAGATTACATATTGTATAAAACGATTACGTTATAAAAAATAAACTAAAAATAACACACTTATCCTCTCATAATATATGATTAGAAATATTTGTATGATTAAATAAAAATATAGCGTAGTTTAATAGTATCTTCTCAAATTATGTACGCGTATTATACATGTAAAAATTAACATGAGGTATATAATTGAAAAATAATGCTCCACAATTAATCGCCACGTGATATATACATGTTGTCTACAATGCAGTAAAAAAAATACCATCAACTTGTATTATACAGTTGAATAGAGAATAGAAACTCACGCGCCTTTCTCTATCAAGTTTACTTCTTCGAATAAGGCGTTCTTCAACTTCTCCTCCAATAATGTGTTCTCCAATTGTTGCGTTTGCAAACGGTTTTCTATCTCCTGAGATGCCGAATGCACCTCCATGACTTGAGTCCTGGTATCCTCGCAAAATTTCGCTAACGAATCAAATTCTTCATCCAATGCATCGTCATCCAAATCGGTTACGGATCTATCGTCGAGTTTCTTTCTCTTCCTCGCCGGTTCATTTAATATACACACGCTGTTGTCCGCATTTAATTCATGCGATATGAATTCCGTCAATACGTCAGATTTAAACCACCACGGTAACGTGCGGAAATGCTTGACGTGATTTCTGTTATAAATGACCGTCTGATCGTCTAGGAGACGTACTTTCTCCTTAATAATATGTAGTAGTATCTGTACAAAGCTGGATACTTGCAAACTGCCTGAGGTCATGAATAAGTTGCTTAAGATATCGCAGAATACGATGTTGCAGTTCGAGTCTGGTAGCACTTTTCTGCAATAATGCATGATATGCCGTCGCAGATCTTGTATATCTTCTATTGGCCATGGCGCGCTGAAAATAAGCAGGATAAATATTAAAAATATAAATATTATTAGAATTTATATATAGATATATATTAATCTAATTAATTACAGTAATACACACACACACACACACACACACGTAGATCACTTACTTCCACGACGGTAACGTGAAACTGTTCATTGCGGTCTCCAACTTTGCTCTGTATTCATCTCGCTTCCACGACTCGTCCAAGTACTCGTAACTGCACGGCATGGTACGATTACTTTTGAGAAACCGTTTTAACTCGGGCGCGAAACTTGTGTACAACATAGATTCTGGATCGGAGATTATGTCCATCAAATGATTTACAGCCTCGTTGTGCAAATCAATTACAAAATTGGGATTTATTAACGCACTTGACAACTGTTTGTTGAACATGGCATCGCCTAATATCCTGGAAATTACAATAAAACAAATGTCGAATTGTGTGTCGTATAAATTGTAAAATATTACGAAATACAATCGGATTATACGAGAA
Source organism: Linepithema humile (assembly GCF_040581485.1). Lineage (NCBI taxonomy): Eukaryota > Metazoa > Arthropoda > Insecta > Hymenoptera > Formicidae > Linepithema > Linepithema humile. The sequence goes on along the minus strand of NC_090129.1, from coordinate 35,731,871 downwards.
GCGAAAAATAGTAGCTTACCTCAGCCATAACTCTTCCGACAGACAAATGTCGTATACATTATGCAGATGATCCATTTCCAGCGGATTCGGCGGTGATCTGTTCATCGTCAACCATAAAACTGCGCTCTTGGTCAAATTTAAAATCACTTTGGCGGACAAATTCTTCTCGTGCATAACTGTGTACTCCGATACGTAACCAGATTCCAGAAGAGACTCCAAAACTGAGACGACGCTCTCATTCTGATTCTCCAAGTTTCCGTCATTCAAGATGATGAAAGCGAGCGGGATAGGCATCAGCTTGTGCCTTGACAATACGGCCCTCATTAAGCGCTTAGCGACAGACTTATGATCCTCCGCGGCGTCGGCGATGAACAGAAGCGCATCGGTGCCGACCAAGTTACGGTCGCTGATCAAACCCTCAAAGTGCCTTATGCAAACGTGTAAAATTTCGTACGAGTTCGGTCGGTAGACCTTCACGATGGGATCCATCGTGAAATTGTCTGGATACAAGTACTGGTTCATCGTCTTCTTATGATGCCACAACATCGTTCTGTTACTCAAGTCCGGCCAGGAGATAACGAGTTTCCAGAAGATATTGGGCGAGGGATTGATATCCAACAATCGTAGATTCTCCCTGATACCGGCGTACACGATAACTTCAATCGATTTTTCCGGACTTGTTGAATTGCTCGTCGCGTCTTCTGGTTCGCTCGGTTTCATACGCATATTTTGCACCACTATCTTCTGCTGCTTGGAGTAGAGCATTCGCGCGCACTCCTCCACGGATTGTCTCTGCAGCCAAACCGGCGTGTCCTCCAGCGCTTTCCTCTGATGTTTCCTCTTCGACACATACTGCTTCCAAATGTTGAAGCACTTGAGAATCACTCGGTTTTTAATCTTCAGTAACATAGCTTGTAACTTTCGTTGATTTTCAATTTCTGTGGCCAACACTGCATCGCACATCTCCCGAGTGACTTCGTCGACCATGTCGCCGAGGATTCTCTTGCTCAATGTATCGTACATTTTGATCCTGTCGATGTCCTCCCTCGCAACGGCGGAGCAGAGCTCACGCGTTACCTCCGCGTGCAAGCTGTTGTAAATCTCCTCCGACTGCTCGTCGAGCTGTTGCATTCTCCTCGCGTGCTCCAACTTGTTCAGTCTCGCTTTCTCAGCCTCCGATATCGCGTCTTTCTGTTCCCTCGTCATTTTATTCGCAATATCTGCACTTGCCGGTTGTATTTGCGCGGAGGCCGGTGCGGAGAAGCAAGTGTTACCGAATAACGTTGAGGAGACAGGCGTCGCATTCTTCACAAATATATTTGCCGATTTTGTCCCAGAGAAGATGCTCTTGGTTACAGTCATCGCAAACGGTGGTGCGGTGGATTCTGCATTATGCGATGTTTCCGGCTGTTTAGAAAATACAGTAGGATTGCTCGCAAATGGATTGGCAAAATTAATGTTGCCAAAAACCGCAGGCTGTTGTTTGTTCACATTCTCATCGCCAGACTGCTTGTCGGCAGCCGCTCTCACCTGTGCGCTTGACGAAGATAGAACTTTATTCTCAAGTGCACTTTGCACCTTTTGCTCAACAAACGTACCCGAGTCGGAGATCAGCGTTTTAGAGACAATCGAGACATTCGATCCGGAAAATGATACGGGCTTAAATATATTTGATTCACTGCTTGATGACTGCTTTTTAACTGACGCGAGATCCTTCACGATTCTCTGATTTTCCCGGATCGACGTCAACTTTGGTATCTTCTTCGACGCGTCCTTCCCTGTGAATTCGTAGGGATCGTATTGTTCCACAGACGAGACATCGCCGCTTTGATCTGCAGCATTGATGGATTCAGGCATCAAATTGCCATGTGCATCGAAACTATTGTGCGGCTTGTGATTCTTGTAAGTCTTCTCCGGCATTTTTCTACCGGCAATACACTGTCCGATACCGTAGTTCAAGATGATCCTCTTGGATTCTATCAAATTGCAAGCCCTGTTCTGTTGAATGCTCGCCGCAGGCATACTGAAATTCAGACGGTTCAAAAGAACATACAGTTCGTCATCCGACAAGTTCAGTCCCACTTGTTCGCAGAAATACTTAGCTTCGTTCTCGTCCTCGAAACCAAGAATGTCTATCAATTCGTACAGCGGAAAGGCCGTCGAGACGCTTCTGCAGTATGCCTTTATCATTATCGAGAGAGCCTTCAGTCTGACTTGATTGAAGTACCGCAGCAAGATGCAAGCGTTCAAATAAGTCGTCTCTCGGACGAGTTTAAAGAATTTGTAGTAGTTGTTCGAGTCCAGCGAGAAGTATACCTTGATCGCAAACTGAACCTCCGGTGAATTCTGCACGGATTTCGGCAGCTGCTGCAAGTCATACAGGAAATTACCGTTGTTTAAATTTAGCAGGACAACATAAGCTCTAAATTCCGGCTCGTTTTCGCAGGTGATACCCTTCACTCTCAAATCTTGATACATGTACTTCAATGTCTGTAGACACTTGGTCAAATTCTCGGAATTGATCTTTTTGTCAAACACGGATGCATCCTCTGCGCAAAGTCTCTCCGAGCATACTATGTGAAATCTGGCACACTGCTCGACCAATTCGACGCTGTCCACGCAACACAGCTCCTGCTGCGTAATGTCCTTCCTAATTCCTCTCGTTCTGTCCCACAGAAAGTGATACCATTCTGCCAGGTTTGTGCCCTCCTGCTCACAGAAGTCCATTATCTCATGAAGCAAGTAGCTCATAGTCATCTTCAAGGACTTTACTGGTCTCAATTCGTGGGGCATCGGCTCCTCCTGGTCCGCGGAGGATCTCGAATATTGCTTTACAGCCATCGCATGATTTATTCTGTACTCGTTCCCGTCCAGCTGTTCGTACGACGCAACTTGCCTCTGTGACTCGCGCATGAGACGTTCCTTTTCCGGACACATATCGGGGCAGGTGCCGTTGGTTACTTTAGCAGTTGCTAGCGAAGCTGGTTTTACTCGCTTCAGCCGCATGAGACGATCTCTAGCTTCCAGCACTTTGTACTTGTCTTCAGCTGTAAGAGCAATTTGATGTATTATATTTTGTAACTCCTCTACAGAAATAGTGGGCAAGAGTTTAGCTATTTGACTCTCAACGTCGAGCTTCTCAACTTTCATAGGCTTCTCAGCAACTTTTGCTGCTTTTTCAGCAGTTTTCACAACTTTTTCTAATTTTGGTATGATTGCTGTTTTTCCTACCGACGTTTTGGTTTTTATCGAAAATAACGCAGCTGCATCAGATGGTTCAACTTTTTTGCTAGAGTGTAAATTATATTCCAAATTTGACATGGCTTCTAATTCAGCTTTAATTTCATCATCGTTTGATGTAAGTAGATTTGCCACTATATTCTTTTGCAGATTCTTTTTTTTGATCGGCGACTTCACTGACGATCCAGTCCATTCTATATGAAATGTTTCACCCATATAGTTACCAATGTTGTAATATGCATTGTTCGCTTCCATCTTTGATGTATAAACTACAATGATTATACGTTTGTGCGGACGTATAGTTATTTTCACAATGTTTCCATATTTTGTGAAATATTCTTTAGCTGCTGTTTTAGTCAACAGGGTCTTGGGAACATTGGAACATGTTATTGAGTTGTTTATATCGATTTTGGTAGGCTGTGACCTGGAATTCTTCTTCAATTGTTCAAACGCTCCTGCATCCTTCAAGGCATTAGCGAATACATTCACTGTAGGCTTATATACAGTTCTTGACTTACGTTTGATGAATTTCTTCATTTGTGAGTTTGCATAATCTGAATCATTTTCTGATACTATTGTAGGTGTGGCAAAAGTAAAAACATCCTTCTTATTTGAAGGAGTACCAAAGACATGATCTGATCCCAAGCCAAAATTGATAACTTTTGAAGAATCAAATATAACACTGGGTTTAGAGAATACAAAGGAATTAGAGACTGTGCTTATTTTTGAAGCATCAAGTTCCATAGCGTCTATTTTATCCATCTTGTAAGATATTCACTTTTATTCCTGCAAAATTAATAAATATTATAACGTAATTACAGAAATATATATATGAGATACTGCATCAAACAAAATATAAAAGAAACACATAACATTTGTACGTACCACTTGAACGAAAGCTCGTCAATATATTGTCTCTCGTCAATTGATTATGTCTTTTCGCCTGTACACTGTAATCGATGTAGATCAATATAGATTAACAATAATAAATCTATCAATCTTTCTCTTTCTCTCCTCCTTTTATTCGATGCTAATACCGATCCAAACAATCCCACTGCTCATGTGAATCGTTATAACCTAACATGTGTGCGTATTTAATTTAAAAACAAACGACACAACTGCGTTCAGAAATATACAATGTGATACCGCAATTAAGGAGTATTCACATAAGCTTGCATAATATCGACCAATCACGTAAATTTAGATTTATTTAGGCATGTAATTGATCAATTTTTTTTGGAGTGCATTTAGGCCGAATTCCCACTGAGCGCGTCACGCGCGGTGTCATCCGTCGCGTCACGAATTAACCAATCAAAACATCCCATTTTATTCGCGCGGCAAATGATGCAATAAAATGGGATGTTTTGATTGATTAGGCTGAATTCCCACTGAGTGCGTCGCGTCACGCGTCACCAATCAAAACACACATTTCATATATGTGTATAATATGTATTATACAACACATATAAAATATGTGTTTTGATTGGATGACGCGTGACGCGACGCGCTCAGTGGGAATTCGGCCTTATTATTGTAAGAGACCAATGAGACGTTAATCAAAATCCCTAGAAAGCACATTTTATTTTGACAGTGCAAATTCCCTACAATCAACGAATCTGCGTGACAATGCGACATTCGTTGCGAAATTTTTTAATAAGAGCAAAGCGCGTCGTCTGCAGCCGGCTGAATCGTCACGAGCGCGCGCATTCGCGCAAATTCGCGTCATTCGTTTGTATAGTTGTACCGTATTACCGCATCAGTGAAGAACACAGCGGAAAGCATCGTTATTGGTAGGATCACTGCCATTGCTACAACGAAAACGACTGCTTGTCATTGCGCGATTTTTATGTAAACGTAAATCGCGACCGTTTCGCGATGTCCGTAGCGATCGCGATCGAAAGATTGGCATTTCATCGACAGCAATATTATCAACGACGACTCAACATCGGCACCGCCGCGCGGGCAATGAGCAACATGGCGGATGAATCAAAAGTTGCGTTCCGTTCGACTCTTGGCGGATAATGGTGAGCGGCGGCGGCGACGACGAGGACGACAACAACAACAACGAGATTCGCCCGACGAGATGCTGAGATCCCGATGACGCGAACATTCGGCGAGTATAATGCGCGTGAAATAACGAACGCGAAACGTCCCCGATCGGCGGCAACAGCTAGGGAAAGAGCGATTTGCGAGACGCGCCCGCGCCCGCCCGCGGCATCAGCGGCCATCGCCGAATCCGGTTCCGCTCCATCTCGAGTTTGAATTCCGCAACGGTCGTAATCCGAGTAAGTGTTGAACGTTCTCCTACTATGTACAAATCTCACATATAATTGAAAGTGCGAGCGTTTGGCAAGCTGTGCGGAACAGCCGCGTTAAGTGTGTCGCGCGTGAAGATTTTACGCGCGTAAAGATTCGCGTAGGCAGATCATCGCGAGTATACCAGACTTCGCCTAGTTGCCCACCCACTCTAACCCTTCTACGTGATTTACTGCGTGCTGCGTACATCGCATTAATTAAACGCTGTCATTTGCATCAACGTCGCGCTGATGACAGATCCACCTGATTGGTATATATTACTGCGCCGTACACCTGCAACTGGATCACGATGGAGGACGCGAACGAGGTCTTGGTATGCGCAGCTGAATTCATAAAAGGTAATCCAGTATGTATGCAGCTATTTCGGATTAGAATTTATTTTTAATGATATACGAACACAGATGCGTTTTTCCTTGCGACTTTTACTTGCCAATTATAGTGTGAAAGATATTTTGTAAAAAACTTGTTGATTTTTGAAGGGAGATATGTTCAAGATCTGAGATGGAAACAGTTTTTAAATTTTAATGAAAATATGAGTTTTCTCTGTAAATTTATTGAACTTAATATTAAGATCACTAATCAACAATATTAATCTTTTTACATTTATTTTTAAAATAATGTTTATTATTATCAATGCATTTGTAATTACAATTATTTTATTAATTTATTTTGGAAAATTTTGCAGGACTTGAATTTTTCTATAGGACAAAAGAGTCGTCATATTTCTAAAATTAAAAATAAAATTGTTCTTTCATTTGTCGCAAAGTGGGAAATAATTTCTCTTTTTTTCTAGATCGACTATACTTTGTAACACTGAGAACAACAATGAAACCAAAAAGTACTCCAAACACACACTACTTCAGTATTGATAATGAGTTGATATATGAAAATTTTTATGCTGATTTTGGTCCCCTGAATCTGGCCATGCTGTATAGATACTGCCAAAAGGTTAACAAGAAGTTGAAGGGTATAGCGCTTAGCAAGAAGAAACTTGTACATTATACAACAATGGATTCTGAGAAGAGAGTAAATGCTGCATTTCTCATGGGGAGTTATGCGGTAATATAAATCTTTTCTATTTATAATTTCCCTGATTAGAGGTTCTTTCAAGCAAAAGGTGTTAAGAAATTTTAGAGGTTTTTTCCCAGCAAAAGAAAATTCATATATGTGCTGAATCTAAAACTGTTCAATTGGAAAACATTTGGAAACATAATAATGTTCTTACAAGCAAGCACGATTGAAGAATTTGAAATGATAGTAACACTTTTTCAATTTGAATTTCTATAACAAGAGATCAATCCATGATGTATACAGATTTGTTGAAAGAACCTTTCAATGAATTTATGAAGCTTGATAGTAAATTTTGTGAAAAAACATGTTTACTAATACAATAAATTTATGTTACATCAGATATTGTATTGCAAACGTACAGCACAAGAAGCTTATGAATGTTTAACTAAAAGTCCGGATAGTCCTTCGTTCATTATGTTTCGTGACGCCTCCGTTGGCCCACCATGCTATCAGATATCGTTAAGGGATTGTCTAAGTGCTATATACAAGTGCCATCGACTTGGTTTCTTTAATTTTGAAGATTTCTGTCTTAAAGAATATGAACATTTTGAGAAAGTCGAGAATGGAGATTTGAACTGGATTGTTCCTGGAAAGTTTATCGCTTTCTGTGGTCCACATGCAAGATCTAAGATGGAAGATGGTGCGTACTTTTAATCAAAGATGTGTTATCAGCAGTATAAGGAGTGTATGGAAGAGAATGTGATTATGAGAGAATAAAGTGGTAGAAGCTGGTGAGTGAATCAATTAAATGAATGTTAACAAGCGTTAAAAAACGCTAGAGTGCATGTAATTGAAGCTTAAAGAAACCAAGAGAGTGACAATAGAATGTGAATGTGGAGAGTGAAGAGATTGTTTTAAGAAGCATATGTTGTGAAAGTTTCAAAATTTATGTATCCAAATTCTGTGTATCTGAATTTTGCTTGACTAATTCAGAATAAGCGACATAGCTGTATCAAATAATACAATAAGGGCAATTTTTCTACAGGTTATCCATTGCATGGTCCAGAATCATATTTTACATATTTCCGCCGTAACAACGTAACAACAATTATACGGCTTAATAAGAAGGTCTACGATGCTTCGAGCTTCACCAATGCAGGCTTCAGTCATAAAGATTTATTTTTCATGGACGGCTCGACACCAACAGACTCGATAATGCATCAGTTTCTCAAAATAGCGGAGAATGCGAGCGGCGCGGTTGCTGTGCATTGCAAGGCGGGTCTCGGAAGGACTGGTTCTCTCATTGGTTGCTACATTATGAAGCATTATCACTTGACGGCCCACGAAACAATCGCTTGGATAAGGATATGTAGGCCAGGTTCTGTAATCGGACACCAGCAACAGTGGCTAGAGAAGTGAGTATTTGTCGCCTTTTACTTTTTTTTTTTTTTTTTTTTTTTTTTAATTTTTTTTATTACAGTGTACTTAATAATTCGAAAACTATTAGCAGAAGAAAAGAGACAAATTGCTGTGCTTTTCAGAAAGGAGGCATATCTCCGATCGTTGCTGAAGGAGCCGCTGCAACCCGAAAATGGGAATCCGGTGCACGAATATGGGATATACTCGATAACTGGTAGACCAGGAGCAGCCCCCTTTCAAGGAAGTGTAAAGAGTCTAGTCGAAGACAATATGTCTGGGATAATGCATCGTGTAGACGAAATAAAATTGGACGATCCAGTACCGTCAGTAGCCGGGGCTAGTACCACATCACGATACAGTACGTTGACTCAAGGTGATAAATTGTGCAGAATCAAAGCTAGAAGGAGAGGCATATCGTCAGCTCAAACTTCTCTTACTACAAGCACAGGAACGTCCACTGTCGCGCAGTGAGTACAAAGTGTTTTCATCTGAATGAAAGCTTTTTTGAGATAGTCGTTTTAATGTTTGTTTCTATCTACAGTCCATATCTGGGACCTCTGTTACAAACCAGAAGTCAAAAGGGAGCCATTAGTACTCTAGCTGGAACTAAGGACAGAGATCTTACCAAAAGACTCCTGTCACGATCCACCGCGACAACAGTCGTGAAAAGGTTAGATACCTATTTATTTATTTATCCATTTATTTCTCTTTCCAATTTGCTTCGTCTACTCTTCCATATTCCATCTTTTTTCTTTCTCTAATCACTCTCGTCAACTGCCAATTTTTTTTTTTTTTTTTTTTAATTGCGCTTAAACATTTATTAACACGTGCTTCTAATAAAATTAATAAGATAAATTATATTTTTATCAATATTGCATGCACGTTTAAAAGACATAGGGTCTCTTTATCTTCACTGGAAATTGTAGAAACAGTTGGTTGGTCAGCAGTAGCTGTGATCCATCTTCCTGCCGTATTAGGTCTAAGCCGGCAACACAGAGCCATAACATCAACAACAATACAACAACCACCAATCCTGTCACATCTTTAACCGTATCAAAGACAGTGAGAAGGCCGAAACGTACTTCTTGCATGGCTGCACAGGCCCATGCCACAAACTCGTCTGCTAATCATTCGGTACCACAGCCACAACGCATGAATATGATCCTCAGATCGGCAGACCGAGTTACCCGCTATTCGCTCAGGCAGTAAGTTAATAACTGTCCCTGTTTCTGGAATTTGGGCCTATATTTACGGTTGTGCAGTTTTTCACATTTGCTTGTTTGACATACAAGTAAAAACTGTATTTCCCTACCCCTCTTCATTCTTCCGGTTTCCACCACTTTTGACATTTAGCTTTGCTTCATTGTCATCGCGTGTCTTTCGTATAAAAACACTTGTCTATATTTTCATCTTTTGCATTTCATCGCTCATCAAATGCAGTAGACATAAAATTTACGAGGTTTTGTAGATTCGTATTGGTTAATGATTGCATGCTACGAGTACATCCTTTGAAACACCCTACAACATTCTTCTTTACAAATCCGAAAATTCAATATTCATCTCATTTATATAGAATGTAAATTCATATAATGCAACCTTTTTATTTATGTTTTAAACCGATGTTTATTTTGTACGAATTTTAGAAGACGGAATACAGTAATCTGAAATGTTAAAATTATAGTACTGTTGTGTGTCTTTGAGTTTGATTGATTGATTGAATGATCGGCATCGCATGTGGCATGACTCCATAAGTTTCTGTTTGGTTAAAGCATGCGTTACATAACCGAAAAATCTTATATAGGCCTGGGCAAATAACAGTTGAACAGAAAAGTGTTAAAAGTTTAAATTTACCATTGATATACATATATAGTCCAGGCCTCGCAATAATGTGTACGTTACATTTAGTGCATAAGCAACGATACAAGTCGCACCAGAGGTAGCTAACGAACCGATATCATTTATTTCTGTGACTTGCAGTGCGCGCACAACAAAAAGTTATAAAAGTGCATTTATCAAATGACTAACCGATATTCCCAGTGGCGTTGGGGAGGACTGTCAGGTAACTGGAGCATCTCACCAGCGCCGAAGATCTCATCGCTTAAACCCCGTCATTCAGTAAAAAGCACTTCACACTTCAATCCTTCTTCAACTTGAGCAAGTTTTGCCCAGGCTTTTATATCATAAATCGACGAAGGTCAAATTATATATATATATATATATCTACAGTTATCAACTGCATTATTATTAAATATGGTTTTGCCATATCTGCATCATGGGATATGAATTTGTTGCAGTGATATCTAAATATGCAAGGGTCCTATAATTCGCGAATTATTGTGACATAAAAGTTCTCAAAGAAAAAAGAAACAAAAGAGGAAGGGAGAAAAAAAGAAAAACGAAATAAAAAACGATCTTTACGATTTTTGAACCCAAGCAATAGTTTTTGAAATATAAGGATTTAAAACTGGCGAATCGGACTGTATAATTAGACAATCGCTTGTTCCCTGAGTTGCGTGTATGACAGTTTAGTGACTCATGGATAAAGCGACTAGTTAACCAATTTTATTGGTTGACCAATTTTAAACATTTGTATTTCAAAAACTGTTGCTTGGATTCAAGAATCGTAAAAAACTTTGTTTCGTTTTTTGAAAACTTGTGCTACAATATCCTGATTTGTGAATTGTGGGACACTCTGTATAGCTTACACAGCTTTTAATTGTTCTTCCATTTATTAAAGTATCGCGATGCATTGTTGAATGTCTGCAAGAAAAGGGAATCAGATTTCTGTTACTATCATCTTTCCACTCTAACCCTTTGTTGGTCTCTGCTGGTCAGAATATAAGCACATGTAGATACGTATTTTAAAAATTATTTCGATTACATATATGATTTTCGTTTTTAATCATTTTTGTAATTGCCAAGATGTTTATTTTACCCTCATGTACCCTCTTTGCGACATTTATTAATGAATATATATTTTATGGTAAAGCAAGTTAAAATACACTCCTTCATATATATTTTTTTATCTTCTCGAAAAAATTAAAATTAAAATACTCATTGATTATTTTCACTAATTATTATTGTTAAATTTCTAAAGGAATCGATCTTTACTCCCTTAGATGAAGAACATTAAAAAGAAGGAGTGTAATGTGAATCCTGCATATTGCCTCAAAATTGAAATTTGTTACATTTTTGTTATATTAATATTATGCAAGTTTATATATATATATATACACACACACACGCGCGTGCGCGCGTATATACCTGTATTATATATACACATACTTTTATTGTTGTATGAAAGAAATTATTACAAGCCGGAATTGGATAGTTACAGCAAAAAAAGATTTATTTAGCATTATTATGGTATAGAGAATGTAACATATTAGAAGAGCATTAATGGTTTCGTAACTGTTGGTTTAAAGCGATGTTAAAGACCTCGAGACACTGTAATTTATATGGCACTTGTTGAAAAGTTACTTTTGTTGCTTTGAATTTGGACAAATGCATTAGAAAATAAGACTTGCAATTACCAGTGAATATGTGTTATACGTGCAGTTTATATATAATTGATACAACATATTTTTGCCGAAATGTTATTTGATGGAAAATATATCTCTAGTTAATATCTCTGTTAAGTCATAAGGCGAATAATATTTATACATATACATCTTTTATTTAATCTAGAAATGATATAAATTTTAATTATGAAATGTAAATTTTATCCTTTTTTTTTTTCTTCTTTTTTTGCGTTAACTATACGTTTTTTTTTTGTGCTAATTATATAAATAATAATAATTTTAGCAGCAATTTAATACAGATATGTAAGAAGTGTGTTATCTTCAGGTCTTTTTGTATATATGAACACACACACACACACGCGCGCGCGCGCGCGCGCAACCCACGCCCGCCCACACACACAGAATTTAATTACATAATTTTACAAGAATATTTGTCTTGGATCGCGGTTATTTCAGCGCAGAACATATCAAAAAATGTGATGAAACTGTAATATGCAAATTATTACTAATTCATATATATACAAAAACTTTTGAGAATTTTTTCATGCTTTGGAAACAGAAGCAAATAGAATTTGAATATTATACATTCAACGAATTAAAAGTAATACTTCCACATGAAAGTTTTATCGTATGATTCTAATTGGCCTGAAGATAACACAAAGGGATATTGAGTATCCTGATGTAAAGCACTCTGTAAATTGTACATAAAAGTGTGAGTTGACTATTTAGACTCTCTTTAAGTACAATATTGAAATATTGAGCTGTTACTCTTACGAGTACCCAGGCTTTTCTGAATATATATTAAGTTAGTCTGTAATAATTCCAAGAGTTGCACCTTTTTTCACATAACGGTATACAACAGGACGTACAATGTCTCAGAAAGCGTTACTTTCGCATTATTTTTATTCGTATTTTTGCATACGAATATATCTCTGATTTAATGGCTCATACACCAATTACTTATTGTGTACACACATAATGTCGTAATGTGATATATAAATAGAGCAAGACAATTTATTGAAAGATAAAAATTGTCCTAAAGATATTGCAAGAGGATTTAATTTCTATCATCGGAATCTGTCCTCGACAAGAAGGAATTGTCAATTTTGAATATCAATATTAATAATAGATAAATGGCAGTCGTAAGAGTAACGATAATTGTTGTTTATGAATCCCGTAACGATGTATCTAAGACGATTATAAAAAAAATTATTATTTTTTATGAAGTTGATATATGTAAAAAAATATAGATATGTCAATAATAGTTTAGTATATATACAGAGTTTTTAACTAACTTCAAAACTGGATCTAATTTATATATACAAACACGTATGCATAGACGCTTTTACATACACATGTAGTTTATACATATTAGAAAGATCTATATATATATAAAGTAATTGTATATTCATTTATAAAATATAGAAGTCATAGCTTCTTTTCTAATTACAATGTTTAAGGAAACATATTATTAAAATGTGATGTTTGGGGAAAAAAAATAGTCAATATGTCACTAGGCTCCAAAAGAATAGCATTTATAGTAGGGAACAATTATTTATTTTCAAATAAATGCACCATCTAAATTATAGAAGTATAATAAGTCTTTGTAACTTTGGTATCTATTAAAATATTGTGAATTGTGTATGAATTGAGCATTGTCTTTATCGTAGTGTTCAATTGTAATATTACATGCAACGAGAGACAATTATTTCGTCAAGAATGTAATTGTCAGCATCATCAAAATAAATCTCCGAAAATGTACATAAGAATTACACTGTAGCTAATTTAATGATCTAATGATTATTACGTCGCACGATAATATTACAAATGTAACACTAGTCACGATGGACTATTAGAGAGAAGAAATTGTCTTGAAGCAAAAATGTTTCTATTTGTTGTAAAAGTGACACATTTAATGTAATATTAGATTAGGATATAAAATATGAAAGAAGTATTATTTAACATTGTATACTTACACACACTTTATAAACTTTTTTTATAATTACAAACTATTAAATGTGCTTTATATATATATATATATATATATATATATATATATATATATATATATATATTGTATATTGAACATATAAATCACCAGTGAAACTTTATATTGCGTTATACACTCAATAAAGAATATGTATTTTACTTACCTTCTGAATATTCGAATTTAAAATTTTATCCTAACGCTATTCACATTTATTATTAAATATACAAGGAAAGATACAAGCCGAGTTGCACGTTCAATTTACAGACTTTATTTTCTATATAAAAAAAAGGGTATTAAGTACAAGTCTCTCGTCAGTAAAATTTGCGGAATGTCTTAAACGTATAAAATAATTTGCTACTTGATTAAAAAATATATACAATATGTAGCCAGCGCTACCCAGTGACTAGCGAATCCGAGTTCAGCCCACTTGTTGATGGTGTGACTATAGCTGTATCCTGTTTCTTGCACGTCAGACGTGTCAAACATGAGACCTAGATAAGCTAAGTGAAACATTGCCAATCCTGCGAACGCAAAATTTATCATAAAGACCCACCAACAATTGTAAGAGTTATACTTGTGCGTGCATTTTTGCTTGGCACACTGTTTGGATGCGACGCAAGCGTCGAAAGTGTCCGCGAGCATGGCTCTGAGTTGAAACTCCACGAACGTGTAAAATCCTAGAGTAAGTAATACTGCTGCCAGTTGAAAATTCAACCCGTGTAAAAGAGAGCTTATCAGATATGTGATGGTAACTGCGCCAAACTTTCCTAAACTTTTGATGCTAGGACGGAAGATATCTGAAAAACAATACGGAAACTAATTTAAACTCAGCTTTTTATCTCTAACATACCGATTTCCTTTATATGTTTCTTTGTCAATAAAATTAGTACTTTGTTACTATATTATGGTTTTATACTTACACGTTTTCAACCAATAATGCATCGGAATGTTCCAATAAATGACAACCTGAACGAGGGAACGTGGAAACTCAATGTATAAGGGCTTAACAATCGTTGACGATGACAAAGGAAATCCGGCAAAAACTAGTAATGCCGAAGCTACATACGAAATGAAGAAGTGAGACGTTCTAAAAGATAATGCGTCTCTATAAGCCATTAACCACCTGAAATATGAAAAGAATAATATCTCTTTCACATTGGACAAAAATATTACATATTTAAAAATTGTAGATACTGACTTCCAAGAGTTATCTACAAATATCCATTGCGTCCAGCAATTTGAAATGCTTAGGAAGACAAAGGAAAGGAAGGCATATCCAATGCTGCATGTTATCCACCATTTTGTGTACGTCTGCAACAGATTTTTATTTAAAAAAATTATTATCTATATTTTAAAACTTGTAAATAATTCGTCACACAGACATTTTTGTAACATATAGTGTTCAAACTGAATGCTTATTTATGCACCTGATTATTAGAACAACGGAGCAAAAAATAATCTTTAAATGATACCCATGGCCCAAACAAACAAGTTACACCACAGAACATGTAACCCAGGTAACTATAAATGTCTGGCAAATTGTTCGAGCCACTACTGTTTGTATCAATGGCAATGCTAATCGCCTTCATTGCCATGATCATGATCACACTGCGCAATTTGTGCCATATTATTGGTTGCATCAAGAATTCACTGAAAATAAATCAGATTTCTGATCCACTGAAAGCCCAAAGTAGTCTAAGAAATCACTCACTGAGACATACCAATATGCAATTATCAAAAGAGATGGTAGAAAGATCCGTATGCCTCCATGCCCCCATTCATATATATACTTTTTTGGCACACATAAAATACTATAAGAAAATAGAACAAATACCACTAATATAATTAAGGACTCCTGCACATAATGCTGAATAATAAATATTCCTATGACAACTGACAATATATGAAATATCTTATCTGATATGTATGCTGGAATATAAAAGAGCAAA
This sequence comes from Linepithema humile, assembly GCF_040581485.1. Taxonomy (NCBI): domain Eukaryota; kingdom Metazoa; phylum Arthropoda; class Insecta; order Hymenoptera; family Formicidae; genus Linepithema; species Linepithema humile. The sequence goes on along the minus strand of NC_090129.1, from coordinate 35,716,425 downwards.
AATTATTTCACTTGTGATACAAATTGACAGAAAAGAAAGTATATTTTTAAATAAAGAAAAAAAATCTTACGAGTGTGAACAAATAATCTAAATAAAAGTGTGCTACCCAACAAAGGTAGCAAATAATGTCCCGTATCATATAAACTAGGAGTGAGACAATATTGGTACAATTCATAGAGGGTTTCCTTTTCTGCATTAGCCTCTGCGTAGTCGTAATCATATTCGACATTGTTGTGTAGGCATTCATAATCCAAGCAGCCATCCTCATCATCGTAGAAAACTGTAGCACCTACATCTTCCATCACAACAAGAAAGGGGGGTCCAGTAATTGATTAACATAGCACGTTGTAAAACTGATGGTGTTTTCCTGATGATTGCCTGTTTTTATGTAATAAAAATAAAATTTATACAATAAAATGATAAAATTTAAAACTTCTATAAATAAATGTAAAAATTAATAGTACAAATTTTATAAATAAAAGGAAATATGGAAGCAAGATAAAATATAATTTTATAGTTAAAAGTAATTATTGGAGATAAAATTGAATCGTCGAAATACAAATATAAATATTAAGAGACATAAAAAGACTATTATGTTTTCCTTGCAATGTTTCATGTATGTACATATCCTGTATGATAAATTATTGCAAGAACAGTATCCCCTGCGATTTAAAAGTTTTTCGCTGCTGCACAATACAATTCAAAACATTCAAAACATTGCCGTCACGCTGACGTACATTATATATATTGTATATTGACAGGGCACTATTACATTAATTAAAAAACACTCACTAAACAATGTGTTTTCGAGTGGTCTCGATGGTCTTATAGACAATTTTCGAACACAAGTAAGAACATAACCTACAACTTGATGGGGGTTGCCGGTTTGTTTAAAATGTGGAAATTGATTTTTGATTTTAATCTTATATCGAATAAGACAGAAATGTATAATTCTCATGAATAAAGTATGCTTTGTAATTTTCTAGTTCATATTGGAAAATAAAATCTTATTGATATATAAAAGGATATTAAAAAATATTTTAGAACGTAAAGTAGAAAAAATTTGCAACAAGATTTCTTCCAAAGTGTTCCATTTTATTTACAACGTAAGTAATATGTGGTATGTATATTATATATACCACACACCAAAGAATTATACACGTATGACAATTTTCTAAAATTTTAGATAAGCTTAAAAGAATACACGTTAATATTTAATCAGTTAAATAGCTAATAAATATTTTTCTAGAACAACACAATCATTATTCAATTTTTTATCTTTTTATGATATTAACATGTATAATTACTATTATGAGGTCCAAATATGTTATACTCTTTTTATTTTATTTTAAAAAATAAAAAATAATATTATATAATAAAAATTAATTTACGATTCCTTTGCACAATAACAGTGTAAATGATCTCAAGGAGGTAATAAACCCAAACTTTGCAGACATATCTGTGCTGCTTCTGCCTTCGCTTGTTTTTTGTTAGGACTTGCGACACTCGGCTTATATTCAATGCCGTTCACCTTTACCTGTAACATGTAAAATATATATGTATATACTTTTGCAAAATATATATTAACATAAATATTCATAATAACACACTACTTACTTTGAAAAGGAAATTCTTTCTATGATCTGGTCCACATTCAAAACAAAGCTCGTAAATTGGTGCTCCAAGTTTCTTCTTTGAGCAATATTCTCCCAAGAGTGACACTGGATGTTTACCTAGAATGTGTGAAATTATTGCAAATGATTAGATTTCATTCAAAATGCATATTTGCTAAAAGCAATGATACATTTCAAAATAATCACGCAAATAAAGATAAATATACCTTCCAATGTTTTGACGGCTGGCACCATAGGCTTCATAGGTTTGCCAACTTTCTGCGCAATATCTTGCTCAGAGACTAGTCCTCTCTTGTCTAATTTAACTTCTAGTTGCAGTGGTTCCAAGGCCCCTTCTTTATTCTTGCCTAGACCTTCGCCAGGCCGCCATCCCATCTTCTGCAGCAATGCCATACCCATCCCACCTGATACAGGCTGTGCTGATACTAATTGATCCTAAGTTCATTGGATTAGAAAATAACGCATTTGTTTTATTATATCGTCATGTGTATACATGGCATCAAAATATGAGTTACATATCCTATTTGAGATCAATATGTAACTGCTATAATAACAAACTTGTACATTAGATAGGACATATTTCAAATAAATTAACTTTGTTGTTTCATGGAAGATATATCTTATTATATTCTTAGTTACAGTCTAAAACCTCTGAGTGTGTGTGCGTAATATTGAAGTGTTGAAAATATAATTAAAATAATCTGTTATATAGTTTACATAAGAATACTTACCGAGCGAACAATAATTTCTGCATCAGCCTGTAGAAGTTGTTTCTTCTCTGATGTAACTAAGTGCCTGTAACAAACCCTCAGGTGGATGCAGACTAATGCTAAATATCCCAGCTTTACGATTAAGAGGCTTCTGATGAAATCCTATGAGAAAGCTGATGATAATTAGCAGTAATCTCACAAGAGCTCATTATCTCACTCTTCATGGTTGCAAAAATTCACTGTGCTTATGTGCAACTTAGAACCCATTGTCTATTAAACAGTTAGTTCGATGTATAAAATAATTTAATTTTATTTCACTTTATGCTTTACTATAAAACACTCCTGGAACAGAATAAACTTATTGACTGTATTTTGATGAACAATTCTATCTTTGCCATCTTTACAATTTGCATTGAAATAATGCTCCTGTGTCCATGCAGGCACAGAATCTACCTCTAAATAAGAAATAGTCTGTGCCTACAATACAGTCTCCACTAAACCAACATCAACTTTTTATTGATCATAGCAGAGACTATACCTGAAAACTTGTTACAGGCAATATCAGTGTGTCAATGGTGTATTACTAAACAATGTCAGGTCAAAAATCTTAACAAAACGATGTTTTACTCAAGCTGTCTCTTGAATTAAAACATTATTATTATTATTATTATAAGATATATTGGACCTGTTTCATTGTTTAGGAAAAAAAGAGAAAGGAATCAAAGTGAACAAGTGTGCAAAGATGCATTTACATATCAAAAATATTGTCCTAACAAAAATTTTAATTGGATTTCAATTGGATTTTAAAATATTATGCATCTTATTAAATTATTATAAATATTAAAGAAATTTGGTACTTTACAGTTTATAAAAATAGTATTTGATTTGAAAATGCATTACACATCCAAGGTTTTTTCGGTACGATTGATCTGAGGAAAGATTTTGGGAAGTGAAATGGAATAAAACGCGTAATAATAATTTTACCTTACGTGCCCAGGCTTGGTAGCCTGAAGATAGCTCTGCAGGTGTGAGCAGTTTAACTCCTGTACTTCCAGTAAACTGACCTGGTATCTGCTTACTTTCAGCCCAGGTTTTCATCTACAAACAAAGTATACATGTATATACAAATGTATAACATTTATGCTTTCTTCAATGGTGATTATGTACTAGTTAGTTTTATTCTTTTACCTCGTTTTGTGCTCGATGCATCGCATTCAAAGCGTTTGTATCATTCGGATTTTCCCTCAATTTTCTCATAGCTGCCAATTTTTCAGACACTATGGAACCAATGTCCACAGTCTGTAATAATAAAAATTTGTCATAAAATTGAATCGTCTCGTTGTAAATTAATTGTATAATACTTTATGATGATATGTGTTTGCTTGTTTATTCTACCTCTGTCTTTAATGGGAAAACAGTTGGTGCAGGTAGGGGAGGCGGCTGTTCTGGCATAGATGGTGGTGGCATTATAGCTAGTGGCTCATTTGTAGAAGCTGGTACAAATATTTTTTTTGGTTCTGGCTTTTTTGGAGTAACAGGTACCCATTCGTTTTCTGGAGACAAGTATCTCATTGCATAAATATATAAGTAAGCAAATGGAGATACAAGCTATATCTTAAAGCTCTTACCACTCCTTCTATGATGTTGTCCACTCGAGACAGGAAACTGCAATCGTAGCTGATTTGATGTTTCAGTTGTTTTTTCTTGAAAGGTTTTCGTCGGCAATTGTTTGGCATCCTGAAAGAGATGTTTTTTTTTTTTTAAGGCCTTCATATCGATACTGTTTGTAAAATAAATAAATCTTGTAATATTATTTATATAAAACCGTGGCTTTATACCTACCCTAATATTCATTATGATAGAACTAGGCCTTTCTTTTAGAAGAAAAGGGTGATGGAATCCTTTCTCAGATTCACTCTCTTCACCTTCGGAGGAGATACTAGATAATTCGCCTAATGCTTCAGAATTTGACAAGGATTTACAAAAATCTGTGAAAACGTATACACACAATCACAATTAATAGTAAATACTTATAATTTATATAATTATGATAAAATAAATAATTATCATGCTAGTGATATTAATGTATAAGTGAAAATAACCTGTAAGTTCATCTACTGTTTTCCCACCAGATTGTATGGCAGCGATAGCTTTATCTTGCTGAGCTAGTGGTAGAGTTCCTTGTTTTATCATGTTTATAGCATTTCTCCTTGCGATTTCTAAAAGCTTCTTTTTGTCAATTTCTATCCGCTCCCTAATAAAAACATAATATCATGTAAATTGGATACACAAATAATTCTACATTCTTCACAAGCAATTCGACATAACACTAACTTCCTCTCTTTACTTCTACTTCGACCTCGTGTATATTTGTCTCTAGTTCTATTTTCACTGCGACTTCTATGCCTGCGCCGTTCTCTGCTCCTGTCTCTGTCACGCCTCTCCTTGCTCCTACCTCTCTGTTTTTCTCTTCCACCGCTCCTACTGCGATATGAACTGTATCGTGTTCGTGATCTCGATCTTTTTCTCTCTTGCGAATGACAACTCCTGCTTCTTTTACTGTCCTTGTCTCTTGTGCTCCTGAAAATTAAAATTATTGTAATCTCTGCTCATTACAAATTCCATCTTTATTTAAAAATCTTTTTTCCAACCTTTTTTTCTCTTTCTCTCTCAAGACCAACCTAAGATCAGTCTTTGAAGCGACTGATCCTCTTGTTGGACTAAACACTCTGTTTCTTATTTCATCTCTACTCAGGCTTAACGACGGTGATCTATCTTGAGGCGGAGTAGGACTCAGAGTGGGTGTCCTATTCTCATCGCTGGTGCTATCAGACAACTCGCCATCTTCCATTTTCGCAGCTTTCGCTTTCTGCTTATTTTCTATAGCTTTCACCGTTTCACTATAAACGGTGCTATTTTTGAGATCCTTTATCAGTATTTTTCCTTGAGAAGGTTGCTTTAATTTCTCTATTTGTGAAAAGTTATTTATATTATACATTGTCTCTTTTGTATAAAAGCGAGCTAAAGATATCTAATCGAGAAGTAAAAGAAATTAATGTAAAAACAATGTAAAAATTACCAACAAACAAAGAACAAACCAAGAAGTTTAGGTATCATTGGTCCATCAGATTCATCATCTATTTTCTTTGAAATAGGTGGCAATGGTGGACTACTAGTGCCATCCACAATGTTATCTATTGCATCTGGTTGTTTTTTTACATGTGACTGATCATATAATTTTGTTGCATCATTTTTACTATCCTTTTCTGATATATCAAAGGACTTTAAATCGCTTTGTTTTACACTCTCATCTAGTTTTGTCACTTTAGCTTTAGTCTGACCAGAGTCCGACGATTTGCTAGAAATAGATCCATGTCTTCGTTTGGATTTCTTCTTATGTTTCTTTTTCTTTTTGATGCCTGATCAATGTAAAAAAAGTGCACAAATTACAAAGTGACATAAAGTTGGATAATGCTTTCTACGTACCGTTACTCTCTATGTCACTATTACTATCTGAGGAATTGTGCCTTGATTTTTTCTTGTGCTTCTTCTCCTTACGTTTATGTTTCTTCTTGAGCTTTTTCTTTTTCGTGTGAGCCTCCAATTTGTCGGCTTCGACATGATCATCTGGAACTTGCTGCTCGCTGTTCTCTGGTGACGCCACGCCATCGTCCGGTGTGTCGAAAGTATTGAAAAGTTCTGTTAGGATTTCATTGGACGATTTCTCGGGCAATCCAGGCTCCGGCTTGATTTTCACGCCGTCAACACCGACGGTTGTGATCAGGTTAGCGATGTCGAATAAATCTGCCATTATGAACGATCATCAGCCTGTTTACATCATATCTCTGAGAATTCCAGAAAAAATAAGTTCTGCAACTAATTCAACGTGTACGAAATAACACTTGTTGTCGATATTATTTCATTATGTAAACGCTACGAAAATAAGTGATTGCGATCAATTTCAATCTAACCTAATCTAGAGATCACGATCGTTAAGCAATATCGCATCGAACGATTGTCTTATGGAGGATTTACACTGCGTCCGATGTCCAACATACGACGTCCGATATCCAATAATGGAGCTTGTTTTCTAGAAATTCTAACTAGAGATATTTTATCATTCAGGCCGAATTCCCACTGAGCGCGTCACGCGTCGACGTCATCCATCGCGTCACGAATTAACCAATCAAAACATTCTATTTTATTCGCGCGGCAAATAATACGATAAAATGGGATGTTTTGATTGGTTAATTCGTGAAGCAACGGATAACGCGACGCGTGACGCGCTTAGTGGGAATTCGGCCTTATTGAATATTGGACGTCGTACGTCGGACATCGGACGCAGTGATGCGCGTCGTGGGATTTTTTCCCGTACGGAACCTCCGTGCGCATGTGTAAGCTGACGTCACAGCTAGACGTCGGCTGCTATCACAGGGCTTGTTCGTTTTAGCTACACTGGGGCTGCTCTGGGTCTGCTCTACACAGGATAATACAGGACAGATAAATAGTTTGTCCTGTATTATCTTGTTTAGAGCAGACCCAGAGCTGCCCCAGTGCAGCTAAAACGAACAAGCCCACAGATGTATTTATAGAGGTACGTTCCACTTGGCGATCGCAACGCTTGTGGAAACATTTTATCTTTGTTTTTCATCGAAAGTTAAAGAAAGATAGATAATGTTCGCGAGCGTTGCGATCACCAAGTGGAACTCAGTCTAGGTGTACTATAGGGGATATGATAGTTTTCCCGCGTTTTTAGTGACACGCGACATATTATAGTGCATTATAATCAATTACAATTGAAATCAGCTGATATTGTGAAAGAAGAGGGTGAGTTAAGCCTTGTGTCCACGATACTAGAACTCGGTCCGAGATCTCGGACTGAGGGAAAGTTACTAGAACTCGGATCATGTACACACTGAATTTGGATGCAAAATTCGAATAAGAAGCTCAAACAAAAAAATGCGTTGCGTCCATTGAGTAAAAAGAAACAGGAGGGAGCATATACTAGCCAGGACTAGGCAAATCCGCGGATGGATGTACGTCATGGCAGCCATCTTGAGCGACCACTTTTTGAAAGTGAGAGGGAATACTCGAGCATAGCGGCAAGCGGCATACCGTACGCCGTACGCATTAATATGCAGTGTATAGTCTTTTATGCAACAGTGTATGGAAATAAACTATCAAAATGGTATACTGTAGAGCTTGTGGCATAACAGCAGCAGCTCGAAATCATAGAATAACGTTTCATCGGTTAGTATTATCAACAATAATGAGATTTTTATTTTGGAGATTATAATCATATGTATAGTATTGTGAAATTGTAGATTCACAATAATTACTAAATAATTTTCACTCACAAACAGGTTTCCGAAAAATCCGGATCAAAAAAATGCATGGATAAATTTTTGTAAGGACGAAGGATTTAATATAAATTTAGATTTTAGATTTTAACATTGCTCTTATGAAAATACTGCACGAGTGCAATCCCAATGAAAAACGCCATTAAAATTTGGTATTATTGTTGCATATTATAGTTATTTTCTTTTAATTGTACATTATTTCCTAATTAAACATAACAAGTCATTCAATATTGGCGCCCTTGAGCGGTCATCTTGAGCGACCACTTTATATAGGTTGCGTTCCGTTTCGCACATTATGCGCACGAATTACATAGAAAACGTTCCGTTTCACTCAATGCGCGCATGAACAGCGCTTAGAATTCCCTAGATCCCCACCACCTGCAGCGCATAATACACGCATCAGCTACCTCAAGTTTGAGTTGCAGCAGCTTATGCGTTCCATGCGATTACGTAATTGCATATGGCGATTGATAGCGATATTGTAAAAAGTGTCAAAATAGGAAGAGTCATTGATGATTCACTACTATTACTGTCACTCATTTCATCAATTAAAAACATTGTCACATTGATAGCGCAATTTATTGTGGAATCCATTTTGGGCCGGTATTCATAGTCCGTTCTTATATTCAAGATCGTCTTAAGCACGAACTTATATTCGCTTTCTTCGTCAGACACAATCTATGTTTGACGAAGAGAGCGAATATAAGTCCGTGCTTAAGACGATTTTGAATATAAGAAGGGACTATGAATACCGCCCTTGATTTTCCGCTTCTAATGCGTTCAATATCGTTCCGTTTCAAAGCATGTATCATGCGCATAATGAAACGAAACGCAGCCAATGCGCTAAGCATTAGCGATGCGAACGATGCGTGCTATGCGCAAAACGGAACGCAACCATAGTCACTTCCGTCCGCACTTTTAAAACCAAACGCTCCCTCCTGTTTCTTTTTACTCAATGGTTGCGTCCCATTTTTCGGTACGAGTTATTGCAAGTTATTAGATTTTACTAGTTTCTTTTACTATCTGTCAAGACAAAATATAAGATACTTATAGCGTTTTCGAGTAAACGGGGTTTGAACGATCTAGGGTTGATCAATCACTATTTTACTATGAATGCAAGTCATTCATTGGTGGAGAGGTTGCAATGACGTCATTAACCAATCTTGGGTCGTTCAAACCACGTTTACTCGAAAACGCTATTATAGTGATACGAGATACTGTGAACAATATAAATAATATTTTAGTAAGTAATTATAGAATTGAAAAAATAAGAGAAATATAATTTTTAAATAAAATAAATTAATAAGATTAATAAGATTAATAAGATTTACATAAGTAGTTATTATTAGTTTTAATGCAGATTAAATTAGACATTAAAAATATATTATAACCTATATATACATATTATTTTTCAAGAAAAGTATAATAATATATAAAATTGATTTTCAGTAAAAACTTCTTTTATAATAAAAAATGGATAATAAGGAAAATGTTAAAATTTTATTAATGTTATATCAACAACATCCTTGTTTATATGTTACAAAAAGTGTTGATTATCATAATCGTATGAAACGAGATCAAGCTTTACAGATAATCTGTAATCAGTACAAAGAATTAAATGGACAACTACTAACAATTAAAATTGCAAAAAAAGAAATTAATAATTTAAGATCACAATATCTGGACCATCTAAATGAAATAAAACATTCGAAATCAAGCGGTGCATCACTTGATGATATCTATAAAACCAACTTGATGGTTGTTTGAAGATATTAGCGTTTTCGAGTAAACGTGGTTTGAACGACCCAAGATTGGTTAATGACGTCATTGCAACCTCTCCACCAATGAATGACTTGCATTCATAGTAAAATAGTGATTGATCAACCCTAGATCGTTCAAACCCCGTTTACTCGAAAACGCTATATGAGTTTTCTATAACATAGATCAGAAAATCATCGTAAAGAATCGTAACTCGATTACAACGCTAACTATATTCAGCCAAGTATAAATATTATTGTTCGAGGACTCGGACCAAGATCTCGGATCGAGTTCTAGCATCGTGGACACAAGGCTTTACTGAGGATTCAAAGCGTTTGCTAAGTGCGCAGACGCAACTTTATTCCCACGACAGCGCATCACTGATCGGACGCAGTATGAATCCTCCAATACGTACGTATCACGCTGGACAATTTTCTTTAGAAATGCGCCATTATTTTAAACACAACCGGAAGCGTACAGAGACATCTACGAAAGAAAACTGCAGAAAGTCGAACGTTTAAAAGCTAACGGTCTTGAATCGTCACCTGAAGGTGTTTGTCCGTTTAAATCGCACTGCGTTTCTTGTAGCCCTCGTACTTGGGTCTCGCAGAAAATCAACGTAAAATTGACATGCATATTTGGAACACTGACGAATGAAGCTTGGATGAAAAAGTTTATTTGAGCAAATTTTTCGGTACATATTTTATCACGCTGATTCAGTTGCGTTGGTTCATCGATGTTCATCGAGGTTTGTCTTATTTTAAATTAACGAAAAGTTTTCCAGGAACGCATCGTGTACTGACTAAAAGCTGCTTGCATTTGCATAATGACACATCTGAGATATATGAAGGAGCTGAACAATCTAACTCGCATGGACGAAGCTATCAAAGGCCCGATTCCGCGATGGCAGAAGAAATGTGCGGAAACGTCGAATTTGAGGTAACAGTCTGAGATTTTCATAGAATCTAATTGTTGATAGCGTAATATATATTATTTGAATGAAAGAAATCGAGTTTAGGTACAAATTATTTGATTTTTAATACGAACATGTTTGATGTTTAATATAAAAATATTGTTCGACACACATGTGCTTTATATTTCAGTGTTAATCTTAGTTTAAACTCATCAAAGAAACTGAACTCTAGTACTTTGGGAAAAAGCCCGATGAAAAATGGCAAGACTAAGAAAACTCCTTCCAAAATCATGAGAAAGTCTCCAAGTAAGATTTGTCTAACATTTATATTGTCAAAAAATATAATTAATTAAGACAGTGAGTTTGTTTTGCTATATATTTGTACAAGTTAGACAATGCTTACACGCTATTAGTATATAGTTCTAATTGGCAATTATTACCTGGTTAAATCTATGTGTAGATAGCCAGTCTTTTAAATTTCTCACAGGTCGTGCTACTACTCCAGCCAAGACACCAAATGGTGGCGACAGGTTCATTCCTTCAAGATCCACTACCAATTTTGATTTGAGTCATTATAAGGTACATAAATGAGTATTTTATGATTTAACTTATTTTCTTCAAGATATTTTAATATATTGTAATAACATGTGTGTTTGAATGTTTTTTTCTGTTTTAGATTCTTCAACAACAGAACGCAGAACAGGATGGAGATAGATCTGACATTAGTCCTTCGAAACGAGAAATGCAACGCCTCATGGGAGAGAATCTCCATGGTGGTAATATAAATAACATGAGGGTTTTATCTTACCAGATTAAAGCACCGGCGCCACCAGATGGATATCAAAATCCTTTGAAAGTTTTGTATAGCCAAACTAAAACACCAGCCAGTGTAAGAGCTTCTACAAGATATATACCGCAAAACTCTGATAGAATATTGGATGCGCCGGAAATCATTGATGATTATTGTGAGTCTCTATCATTTCATATTCTTATTGATGAAATATACGAGTGAATTTGAGAACAAAAATTTCATGTTTTACAGATTTAAATTTAGTGGACTGGTCAAAGAACAACATTTTAGCTGTGGCGCTCGGTCCCAATGTATATTTATGGGACGCTGGAACTGGAACTATAGAACAATTATTCGGATTGGAAGGAAACGATTATGTGTGCTCAGTTGCATGGATTCAGGAAGGTCCGCACTTGGCAGTGGGCACCACGATAGGAAATACAGAATTGTGGGACTGTAGTCAAATGAAAAGAATGCGCGTTATGAATGGACATGTAACCAGAGTGGGTTCTCTTTCTTGGAACTCCCATGTATTATCAAGCGGATGCAGGTAACAGATGGAATACACCAAATAATCAGTTTTACACAATTATCTTGCTCTTAAGCTTGAATTCCAAAAATAATTAATTGGTATTTTTTATAACATTAATGTAATTTTAAAATTGTTGCTTTTTAATTGTTGAATATAATGAAACTTAAAAATTAAATGTGTTTATATTGAAAATTTTAGAGATCACTAAAAGTGAATTGTAACTAAAACTAAAATTACACACACATACACAGCTGAAGCTAAATGTTATCGTTGTTTTAAAGATTGGGCAAAATAGTGCATCATGATGTCAGACAACGAGATCATATGATCTCGACTGTAAATGCACATAATCAAGAAATATGTGGCTTGAAATGGTCACCCGATGGACAATATTTGGCCAGTGGTGGTAACGACAACATGCTGCAGATCTGGTCATTGGCCACTGGACAAAATTCTCAGACACAGCCTATTTATTCATTCAATCATCATCAAGCTGCTGTAAAAGCGCTTGCTTGGTGCCCTTGGCAGAATAACATACTCGCGAGCGGTGGCGGTACTGCTGATCGGACTATTAGATTCTGGAACTGCAACACAGGCAAGTTATAGAGGAAATCGCTTGTAAATACGCAAAGTACAACAATAAATTAAAATATAGACTAAATTCAACGATATGGCAGTAAGAAAAATAAATATAACGACCGATAATAAAAAATAAAATAAAAAATTGCGACAAGATAAAAATATCGAATACAACCTTTTGTTTATTACAGGTGCTTGTTTAAATGCGGTGGATACAAAATCTCAGGTTTGTGCTTTGTTGTGGTCTACAAATTACAAAGAGATCATTTCCGGACATGGATACGCGCAAAATCAGCTAACAATTTGGAAATATCCGATGATGACGAAAGTCGCAGAACTTACGGGGCACACTAGTCGTGTTTTGCACCTCGCCATGTCTCCGGACGGAACTACGGTACTTAGCGCCGGTGCTGATGAAACGTTAAGGCTGTGGAAATGTTTTCAGATGGATCCACACAAAAAGAAAGAATGTAGCGAAGTAAGATCGGTTGCATCTAGGCTTAAGCAATCAATTCGATAAAATTAAAGCGTCGCTAAATCATTGCAGTATTTATTTTTATTAATCGATTGTATATGATCGGTATGTAATATATAAGCAGAGGAGCTAGGAAGTGGTACGTTACTATCGCCAAACGCCGCACATTGAGTAAGATTGACTTTATTAAATCGATTGATCGATATATTTTATAGAAGAAAATTATAAAAATTGATGAATTGAAACAGTACTTGATTATTAGAATATATATTTCTCTGTACATGCATCTGATAGTATATTGTGTATATTGTTAAGCAATCTAAAACAAGCTTTTATCAAGTGTGTCAAATCTTAAAATTTGTGTTACACGGTTACATGTAGGTTGTACACGGGACAATGTCTCTAGAATAATAATTACAAATGTAGGAATAAATGAATCCTTTTTATACTGATATTTTATACTGTTTCGCGTGTTTCACACACACAATAAAGTTTTTATCGAATAATCCGCTTATTACTAATCTTTAATGAAAAATTTAATAGAATTGCTAAAATTTTCCAAATCTGTTTATTGCGAATAACAATGAATAATTTTTCGTTTCTATCGATTAGTGTTTTATTAACAGTTTTTATATTTTTAGATATTAGTCACAGCTTTGGCATAAGGGGTGAGAATACGTCAATTTGATACATTAATACAATAGATTTTTAATATTGCATTAATCTGAATGCAGAATATAGATGTAGAAGTTGTATAAAAAATTGATGTATAATACATGAGTCTTATTTAATATTGGTATCTGGCCCCCTTTCTCTATCTCACATTCGTTCGTTCTCTCCCCTCTCCTTTTCTTTTCACACCTGCACGCAAGCCTTTATATCCGATGCATTACAAATCCATTCAGGTGATTCTTAACAGGTTTCAAACCTACCTAAGCCAATTAATCTTGTGCACACTATTAATACGATGAATAAATAAAATAAAAATAGTAATGGACACATGTCGCACTTCAGGATATTATAAAAAAATATGGTAAAATATGATACTTTCTTAATATATGACACGCAGAGAAATTCAGGTTTATTTACAAAATGGTTACACAATACGACGCTGTGAAATAAGGCGGCCATCACGCAATCGCTGAAGCTTTTGATAAAATATGAGTGAAATAGAAAATAGAAACATTCCATTGAAATCTCAAAGCAAGCATTCCGATCAACCGTATTCTACGGATATCTGCAACGAAGATGATCATGATTGGTGGGCAAGCGACAGTGGTTCCAGCACAGGATCATATTACTCGGATACCGATAGGTAATTTGATTACATGGCATTCCGAAAGATATATATATATATTTTTTTTTTTTTTTTTTTTTTACATTACTTAATATAATTACAGTTCTGTGGTTGAATGGGAGGCGGAGATTAGACCAAACGGAGAAGTATTCTATATAGAATCTGCAGAAGAAAGTTTGTTGGAGGATCCCACAACTTTGGACAAGAGTAACAGTCCTCAGCCTGATTTGACACGTCGTCGTAGCACAAGAGCTGGCAAACTGCTCCGTCTTATCAGACGCAAGGAAAGTAAGCGATGGAGCACGAGAAATAAAAGGATCAACAATAGTATAATTGGCAATACACTTGTTCAGGAGAAAGGAGATGGAAGCGGGAACAAGGAAGTCACATTTCGAGATTTCCAGGTATTAATTGAGGGTGAAAAATAACTGTGAAAAGTGAAACGGTAATTTAAAAGTAAACAGTTTCAAGAAGTTGTGAAAAACTTAGCTATAAACAGATAATTTAATGCTATTTACAGTAATTATGTGTCTCTAAAAATTAAAATGTTGTGTATGACATTATATTCAAGATTGTGCCTCTCTTTATAAATGTAATTATTTACAATATCAGGCAGGAGAAATGCGAGAAGTCACATTATGGGTCGATCCAGAAAGGAGGCACAAATTGGGAAGAAGGGCAACCTTGTGCGAAGCGTACTTTGGTATCACACCAGGTGTATTCTCGGATAAAGTGAGAGTTATGGTAGCAGGATTTATACCGGACGGTGAAGCTATAAAGAACAAAAATATAAAAATTGGAGATTGGTTGCGGAGTGTGAATTCAAACGATGTTACTTCTCAAAATTTAGATCAGATATTATCTGAAATCACGAAGCCATCAAATGTAAGACACTGATAAATTTGTTGAAAAATCCAATTTGCTCTAAAGTTAAATCAATCATCTCGAAGTCATTTAAGAAAAAAAGATGAAAAATTTCTTGTTTGCAGGTAACATTAGAATTGCAAAGAGTAGCTGGCGTTGATGTTACTGCAAAGTTATCGAGAACAAATGTGCCAAAAGTAACGAGATTTTATGTAAAAAAAAAAAAAAAATAGACGTAGATATGATACGCATGAGATTAAAATTTGCCGATTATATATTTTTAGCAATCAATATTAGCCCAATATTTGGTGAATAAAGAGAATAATAATCCTTTGATGGAATCATTGTTGGATTATTCATTGGGCGTGATATATTTAAAAACTGCGGATCTTTCGGAAATGGGACAGGAGTTTCAAGGTGTATTGTACACATTTCCGCGATCCGAAACTAAAAACGCGTATTCTTCCTTGTGTACGGCAAGAGGAGCATTTATAACTCTTAATCATTTGTTGCCCGGTGTAGCAGGCCAGCAACCTGTTAGGTATATATATTTGCATATATCATTACGAATATAAATATTATATGTAAAAAACGACATATTCTTCATTGAATGTTATATTATACAGCACAACTGTTTACATAGCTGAAGAAGAAATGCATGTCGTGTATACATCTCGCGATGATGAGTTACTTTTGATAGCTTTACCTGATAAATGGTGAGTTTTACTTAAGAGTGCAATAGAAACAAAAAAATAGCAATCATTTTGATACATAATTTTTGCCGAATGTTTTTTTTTTTTTTTTAGTTGTACTACTCAGGAGGCTGTCAAAATTACAGAGGATATTGTCAGAACATTAGAATTTACTTACCAGTCCTTGACAAAATGCTTTACTTCTCAGGAAAACCAATCTTCGTTGGATCATCTTTTCACACTGATTATGCACAGATTAGTGACCGTTAAAGATTCCTGCAAAGATACTGATGTTAGAAAAAATCCGGCGACGCAGCAAAATAGTGCAGAAAATACGGAAAATTATAAATTTAGAAGCGCCTTCTCAGTAGCAAGTTTTATACAGCTGCCGAGAGACGCGCAGATACAAATAGATGCTGCATTAAGCGAGATGGAAGCTATGGATTACAGAGATTGGGTATATCAGCTTTATTTTAGCTTTATATATTATATATTGTTAAACCGCACTGGACGTTTGATAAACAAGCTTGTCGATAGAATGAGGATCCCCTGGACTGTCAGAGGTTGTACACCATTATAGGCAGCTGCGTTTATCACAAATGTCATCTTTTGGGATCCCACTTGCCTCACGAAGATTTGATAGATGTGCACTCGTTTCTGAGACACAACGGTCTGCTGAATCTGGTGAGTCAGGAGCAAGTCAAGTGCCTCGTTCTGTGGAAACAGATCTATCCATCGTCTTGTAATCATGGGAACGTCGACGGTGGCGATAGCGGGCAATTGTTGATACCAAATGGAAAATGGTTTTTGCTGGTTATCGGATACGGTCACGATTTATTAGCGGTTCTGTTGGAATCTGGAGGGTGTACTGCAAAGTAAGTGTACAATCATTATTTTAGATATATATATATCATATACATGACATAAAAGAGTACATTTTTCCAAGTTTTATTATTTAATCAGGTATAATAACACGATAGGCCCGGATGTGTTTTATGTGGAGGAAGCTCAGGAAACACTGAAGCATGTGCAAAAAATAGGAGTCACAACATTGGCTTCAAAGTGGATTTCATCCAATGCTAGGCCAGAAGTAATACTGTATGAGGAGCAAACAACGACAAAGGCCTCGTCCAGTATAACGGAGAATTTATTTGGTTTAATCAAATCGTCTGACATGCAAAACATACTGCCTAAGCAAACTATCAATTCTACTATTAATAAAAAGCAAGAGTTACCTTCTATCTTAAAGAAACGTAATTCTGAGGAAAGTCCTGTGATCTCGGGTTCCGGTAAGTTATCAATTGTACAGAAGGAATGGAATATATTAATTCAGAAATTATTACGCATAATATAATTATTACGCATAGTGTATTCCTTACAAACGTCCGAAGATTCGCTTAGCCAAGGAACGGGCGGTATTAGTGAAATGAGTGACGAGGCGATGCCTATTCTCGGAAGACGAGCGACTAGAGAAAAGATCAATTCAGCATCAAGATATTCCGACGACAGTGATTCGGATATCGACATATATAAGGTAGCTCTATATAATGTTTGAAACTCATTAAAATTGCAATATAAAAAATTTTTAATTTGAACAGATGTGCTAATAACAAAGACAAATAACGTATGTTGCAAACATATCTATACTAATATAGCTATACTAATATATCTGTCAACCTTTTTACAGAATGATAGTCATGTGCTTACAATGGATATATCTAACATACGAGAGAATTTGTTAAATCAAGCGGAATACTTGATACCGAAAAAATTAACTGCGGGTGATAAAAATTACCTCTATCACTATATCCATCTAGACACGGTGGAAGGAATTCTATTATCGTCAATACCTATTCAAAGCAAGGACAAGGATAATAAGATCATTATCAATTTCAACAAATGCGTGCACGTTATTCATAGATTATTGCACAATACAGTGAGATTTAAAAAGATGTTGAATCAAGACATAGACAAAACCGTGATCAATAGAAGCTTAATCGCTGTTAAAGAACATGGTGTATTGTTCGAATGGGAAAATACAGCTTTTTGGGTAATTGGACGTCTCTACACAAATCCTCATCCGAAAGAGTTGTATGTGTGCCATCAAGACTCTGCGCCTCAAAATTTGATCGAAATAGCTTTTCAGTTACATTCGTAACCATATTATACAATATTATATGTTCATATAGAAAACATTGTCATATTTTGACAATTTTTATTTTGTGAAAATTAGCTTCTATGTATACGCAACGTAAATATATTAATATATTAATAATCTCTAATATTTTACAATAGATAGAATTTTGCAGAAAAATTAATTTTTCATAATATAAGATTTATAATATATTAATATTTTATACATTTACATATTAAGTTTTGCGCATTTTAAACTTTTAAATACATCATTTATAAAAATTTGTTTTTAGAAATAGTATAACTTTATAATAAAATAAATTTTATTCATCTTGTGTATCTGACTCATCGTCGTAGCTATACCGAACTGGAGGAACTTTTATACAAATACATGCCCCAGCCATTTTGCTGCCATAATGTCCTGCCCAAAATGACTGGTCCATTCCACCATGCATGAAGCTAATCTTTCTAAGGCCTTCTCCATAGTTTTCAAACACATGTGAAACCTGTTTGTGTAAAGAGCGTATAAAAAATTGGAGATAATATCTGTCACATTTAACTTTTCATTAAATATCACTACGAATAATTTTATAGATACTCACTTGTAACCATTGGTTCTGCTTATCACCTATCAAGTTTTCTTGAAATTTAAATTCGTCTAATGTTTTTACGTTTCTGTTGGTGTCGTCTCCAATTCCCAACAATTTAACTTGACATTCGTATACCGCTGGGCAGTCCCACCTAGCGCTATAGTATTCACTCACCTACAACATGTACAATATTACAATTTACGATTGCAGCTTCTACATGCTTGATCTAATTTCACATAGTCTAGCTATATCAAATCTCATATAACTCTATACATAAAATTTGATATAAATTGTATTACATTTGACATACCGCTATAGGTGGTTGTAAAACATCCAAAACATATGGATGCAATCCCTCGGCTACCAAATCTACAATCTGTGTTTTAATACAGTTGTAATAAGATGTTGTGAAGCAGATCTGTTTTCCCTCAAACACAGGCTCAGTCAGTGGTAAATCTGGTACACCAGCTGGTGGTCTCTCGATTGCCCAACAGTCACCGCCCTCGTGAACAACATGCCAATGCTTCTTGCCATGCTCTCCGGAATGGTTCTTCAGCAAGTTCCTCTCGAATGGCTTCTTTTTGCATATGAGGTAGAACATCTCCCAAGGTACTTGCTCATGCCGAGGAAATGATTTGCCCAGTGTCATTTCTGCCTTCTTGCGCCAGACATAACTCTGTATCAGCACCTTCCAGCGCTTGCAAACTAATTGACAATTCAACAGAGTCTTGTGATCTATGTGACAGAAGATCTCCGCCAACAATTCGGCTGGTACGTATCTGTCGCAGACTACCAGGCCGTTATCACTCTCTTCATCATACTCTACACGAGGAGTAACGCTCATAATTACGTCGTGCAACTGTCCCATATCACCTGTCAACAAACGGTAACGAGATGTTACGACAAGACGACGATATCGTAAATGTTATTTTGATACGAGGATAAAATTGATCGAGGTGTATCCGTAGGAAACGTATTGTCATCGCAATTTTGCTTATTACGCTATTATCGAAACGCTGCGTATCGTCGTAAGACGTAGAGTTTCCAACGTGACATTGACCTGGATCGCGAACCTTGTTGTGGATTTCTGTAATTACGCCCGTGTGTAACGTGGCGTACTTGAACGTACTACGTCAATCGTTAACATTAGATCGATGCGGCGCGTATGCTCGATGTAAATATAATGCATTTCGCCCGATGTTCCACGTTAAGTTCTCCGTTATATCGTTCTATCTGAATTAAAGTATCGAAATGTCAAAAGCGAAATGAGTAAAGGCAGCGGACTTACGAATGCTCTCGCAGGATCTTTGCTTGTTGTGTACGGTGAATAATGCGAACCGGCTGTACGCCTAGTTTTATGAGTCATAATTTGTGACGAAAGACACGTGAAATCTATCCACCGAATAAATGCAAATTCCGCGTTAAACATATGGCTTGCCTCAGCCACGCACAGCTCGCATTAGTGCTTAACTTTTTATCCGTTCACATTCGTTTTCTTTCAACGAAAATTTGTCAGGGATCAAAACAACCGTATTAATGTCTATTTGGACAGATCTTCGTAAATGCATATGCAAGAAAAGTCGATCTTGCACTAAGAAGGGACCATATTTTTTCTTGCAAGATGCAGGATTGGTTAATTTTTCTGTGCGCGATACACATAAATTTGTTGTAATTTATAAATTGGTATATTAGAATCTATAAATTTTTACAAATTTGATGTTATCTATTAAAAGTAAAATACAAAAATAGGTACAAAGAAAACTTTTACATAACTTTTTACAAAATTGTTTATTTTTGAACAAATGCATATGGGAAATAAAAAGGAAAGAAATGGAAACAAAGAGGGATTAAAATAATTATAAGCGATTATGTTGAATGTGCTTTTATCTTCTGCAGAATTGTAGATTTGATGTTACAATACAAAACACACCGTTCGTACTTAAAGGAAATAAGTACGTGGTTTTCGAACACTGAACAGTGGCATACGATTTCTGTGATGGATTCGCTTAGGCAACGGAAACTTGATTTTAGAATCGTGGAACTGTTTGACCTGGGGTCTGCGACAATTTGCAGCCTTAACAACTTCCACCTTAATTATCTGTATAGAGTGAGCTCGTGCGCGATGACGAGCACCCATGTCTCTGTAGCACTGTGTTACAGCTCCACTTACAGAGAGATCCCTATATTCCCTGTACATGTTATGTGTACCGGATCGGGAATCGTACCTCAACCAAATTCCAAAGTTCTTAATCTTGATCGGAGTTTTCTCTGGAATCTGAAATAACAGTTTCTTTTTTAGCTTATGCATTGCTTATCAGATACATAGGTAAAGATTGTTATGTTATTTTTTTCTTAAAACAATCAGTATTTACAATAATTACAATGTAATACTATGTAAAGTGATATATGGCTACCTGTTTAAGAGACACAATTTCTCCAGTAGACTTCTTGAATTTTTTCAACTGACGCAAGAAGTACCAAAACCTTGATTTGGCTACTATTGCATCAGGGGCAAATATTCTCATTTTATATAGAGGTGTAGTTTTCTCCTTCTCAGTAGGGAGTTTACGCCCTATCACCTCAAATTCCTTCAACTAAAAAAGAAAAGAAAAAAATAATTATTTCCATGTTCATAAAAAATTATGATTTGCCTATATTGAGTATGTGTTGGCATGCACAATTAGGCCTGATCTACAATGTGCTTCTTGCATATTGTTTCTTGCTCTTTGCCTTTTGTATTCTTGTGTTTCACGTATTTATCACACGGAGTCAAGAAATATCATCGTTTACAATTTGTACTTTCTGAATTTCCGAAGAAAAATATTATTTAGCAAGAGTAGAAGCAGAAAGGCAGAGAACAAAAACTAAAAAGCACATTGTAAATTCTTTACTTTATAGGTTATGTCATGGTAAATGTATTACTTTAAAACTATTTAACATTTTTACGGAAATTATAACCAAGTATTCGATGCTCCTGGTAAAAAAAAAATAGTGTTTGATGTGAATCTTGTATATTTTTTGCGAAAAATTTGCAAAACATACTTACTTCGCCCTTTGCCTTCATCGTGCGGTATGTAGAGTTCTATGATAAACCGGAAAGAGACTACGGCCATGCTGCATGACGGAAGTTCGTGTGCGGCCATTTAACTTCTTTCAAATGTCATGTAATGCACATTTTCTACTATTTTCATACAAAAATTAAAATGTTTATACAAAATATTATATGAAAAAATTGATTTTACATTTTACGTATCAATCTCTTATATGTAATAAAGATTAAAGAATAAATTCTAGACCGGGGAGGATTTTTACAATAAAATTTTGTACATTTCTTTCGTATGTTTCTTTCACTAATATATGCAATTAAAAAATATTAATGTAATAAAATTTAGAAATAGAAAATTAAAAAATTAAATTTAAGATTTATGAGTAGAAAAATGAGTAAAAAGATGAGAGGCGGACATAAACTTAAATATGTTAAGTGTTTACTTGACCTTGTATTTAGTCTCGTACTTAATCTTGTACATACAGACGTTACGAATAATACATAGAATACATCCTATACATGTATTTGTTCCAATACATTAATAATAATTAGACTGAACCGTATTTGTGTATTTTTCGTTATAAAGACATCTTGCGACCCTCTATGGATATATCCACTGCTCTTCTTGCAGATTTCATTCGCTTGCTATCTATATAATTCTTCATATGTTTCTCGAATCGACTCATTTGCTTCTTAGTGCTCTGCGTGGTAGAACAAGATATTACAATTGTATAAAAACACAATTGAGAAATTGGGTACAACAATAGTGTGAATCGAGAAAATATACATGTTTACAGGGAATTGAATTTAATCCGTTATATTAAATAATTTAAGATAAATATATGTGTGAGCGCGTACCCTACTAATGTCAATATCCGATTTCCAATCAGGTCGTATAACGTAATCTTTATTAGACGGTCTAGGAACCCGAGCTCTTCCCACCCATCCAGGATCTCCCGGTCTCAGCGGCCTGTAGATATTGGAAAGCATTTATAATAACAGAATATTAATAATTGATAAAATTGTTAGTCAATATCAACGATAGTACTTGGCATCTCCTTTCAAGGCTTTATTAATATCTTGTGATTTTTGGAAAGATCCTCCGTCCTCTGTTTTTCTTCTCTTCTGAGGCGTCTGTTCGAGATCCCTTTGCATTCTTTCTTCCTTCGATAGCGCCTTGAAATCCGCAGACAAATTAAAGATGGGTCGAGCCCACTCATTGATCAATTTTCCAGCGCGTTCTTTGTTCTCCTTTGTTTCTTTTGGGTGCTTATAAAGATACATTACAGCTTTTCCAATGCCAGACTGCTTCAGTGAACTCTGATCAATTTTTGGGAACTGTAAACGTAACAAGTAACATAATATTAATATATTATGAATATACTTTTTTATTGAGCGAGATCTCATATAATCTTACCTCCCATAATAGTTTCAGAAGGTTGTCTCTAATTTTGAGAGATGGCAATGAACGATCAGGCATCGGTGCTAACCAATCGGTAAGAACTGACAACACGTTATGTTCCAAAAATGCCAACTGTAGATCGTGCTTCTTCAGTTGCGATAATACTTTCGATAACATGGCGATTTTATTAGTCGCAGGTTTATTTTGTTGATTCAACTTTCTATCTTCTTCAGCCGCACTCTTCATGTCCGACAATAATTGCGCTATAATATCGTCGTTATCATTAATAATGTCAATATCTTTTCGTTTACGCCTACGAGATTGTTCCTCTTTCTTCCGTGCTAGCATTCGATCAAAATCAGACATTGAGTCATCCCTGAAAGTATTAAACTTTATGAATGTATAAACTGTTTTGTACAATTTTCAGATAATAACTCTTCCGCTATACTCTTATATTTTAATTCATTCTTTGCTCTTGAATGATAGAAATGTTGGGAAAAAAAGAAAAAAATGTGTCAAAATTATCCACAAAAAGCTATATTTTTTTAAGTAGCTACTTAAAAAGTGGTGACGTAACTAATTAAATAACTACGATCTATAAGTCATTGTTGTCGATTATTGTTGCGAATTGGTCTTGTATATAAAATAACTAGCATCCCCCGTCTCGGCTTCGCCCGAGATAATAGTGTGACCGAATCATACGTATTGGAAGTGATATTTTCCAAAAGTCGTTTAAAGGGACTCGGGGCGGATTTAACTTTATACATTTTACATTACATGAAATCCTGTTTCAATAACATTCAGAATTTTTTTTAGTTAAATTTCAAAGATATTGACAAATCCATAAAAACACAAAAACTACAAAAAATACATTTTACCCCCTTTCATCACCTTAAGGGTGGAATTTCAAAAAATCCAGAAATTGATTTTTAGGCATTTGTATGAGAAACTTTTATAAGCAAAAACCAAGTCGATATCTCAGATTGTATAAAAGAAATTCGTAAAAATACATTTCACCCCCTTAAGAGTGAAATTAAAAAAAATCCTCTCTTAATGAGCACCTACACCATGGTAGGAATATACCATCAAAATTTCAAGTCGATCGGTGCAGCCGTTTGGGTTGGGGGTTGATGAGTCAGTCAGTCAGTCAGGAAGCTCTTTTACTAGGTGCGCAACTAAGTTTCCGGGTTTCACACATGAATGGCGCTAACGATACATGTAGTCGATATACATGTCTAAAGTTGTGTTTTTTTATTAACTTGGACATCTGTCAACAATAACCAGTCATAATACCAACACATATTGCAACGCAAAAATATTTTTTCTAACAATAAAGATGTCGAGTTTTGTGCCAAATAAACAGCATTTGCGGGAAGCTTTGCTTTTCTGCTTCAACTTGAAAGAAAATGCAGCTGAAGCACGCCGTTTGCTTGAGAAAGCCTACGGCGAACATGCACAATCGAAAACTACTTGTGAAGATTGGTTTAAACGCTTTAGAAATGGCGATTTCGACACTGAGGACAAGGAGCGCTCCGGAAGACCAAAAACATTTGAGGACGCCGATCTGCAAGCGTTATTGGATGAAAATGATACGCAAACACAAGACAACAACAACTGATAAATTTGAACCATGCATTGCTCGAAAAACGGCCAGAATGGGACACGAGACACGAACGAGTGATATTGCAGCACGACAACGTTCCGTGCCATCGCACTTCCATCGTCCAGGACACCATGAAAACGCTGAAATGGGATCTGCTACCGCACCCGCTGTATTCACCAGACCTGGCCCCTTCCAATTATCACTTGTTCCGGTCGATGGCACATGGCTTAGCTGGGCTACACTTGGCCAATTTCGAAGAAGTGCAAAACTGATTGGATAAATGGTTTCGATGCAAAGACGCGTCGTTTTATCGTCGCGGTATTCATGTATTGCCAGAGAGATGGCAAAAATGTGTAGCTAGCGAGGGACGATACTTTGAATAAACCGTTTTTTGTATTTCTCTTGAAATTTTCCATTTTGCATTGATAAAAAAAAACCCGGAAACTTAATTGCGCACCTAGTATATATACAGATTATACTTTGAAAAGAAATGTTTATCATCTTCCTAAACATAAATCTATTACTTACAAATATCTGCTGCTCCTGGATAGCATATATTAATAATAGATAATATTATTTATATTACATTTTGTATATTTTTTAAAATAAATTCTATAAAAAGTAAAACTTATTCAATTTTCCAAAAGCTACGTGCCTTTCAATATTACAATTATATGCTACATCCTTTATTTTAAATTAATGTAAACTATATAGATTTTTAATTCTTATGTTAGAGAGAAATAAGATTTGATATATTTTGTATAAATCTATACACATATTGTAGTTGAATATATACTTACATTCCACCACTGGTAATAATTCCATCGTCGGAATCTTCATTATCCTGTTGTTCATTAATAGCTTCCCCAACCAATTGTTTATTTTCATGATCTTCACCCTCTTCCTCTTGCTGTGCGTCGTCATCCTTTTTCCTTTCGTCTCCATCTTCATGTTCAGAATCTGATAATTCCTGCCTCGTTCGTTTCTTTGCTTTAGCTTCATCAGTCTCTTCTTCAGAATCCGATAATACTCTGCTTCGTTTTCTGATTACTCCATCCGAATCTCTGCTCGGACTTCTAGACCTTCGGGATCCAGAGGCCGATCTAGATCTCGATTTAGACCGAGATTTGGAACGAGAGGAATGTCTGGATCTAGCGGCCGATCCGGATCTTGATCTCGATCTCGAACGTGATTTAGAATGTGATCTTGACCGCGAGCGTGAGTGTGACCTCGAACGCGTTCCTGAACGTGATCTCGAACCCGACTTTGATCTCGACCGAGATCGCGATCTTGATCTTGATACAGATTTTCTGGACTCTGAACGTGATCTCGAACGTGAGACTCTTGAACCAGAGGGAGACCTCGATTTAGATTTATTGGAACGCGAACTGGATCTAGACCTTGACCGCGAATCTTTTCTCGAGCGTACCGGAGATGTGGAACCTTTACGCGATCCCGAGATAGATCTTGATTTGCTTCTCGATCCAGACTTGTGCGATCTCGATCGCGATCTTGAACGCGAACCTTTTCTCGAACCTGATAAAGATCTGGATTTCGAAGGTGATCTCGATTTTCTAGATCCGGAACCAGATCTCGACCTAGACCTTGATTTGGATTTTTTGTCCACTGAAATGGACCGAGATCTAGAATGGGAGGTCTTCTTTAATTCGGGAGAACCATCTCTAGAATCATTCACAGAGCGTGATTTTGACCTTGAACGTGATTGTCTGACAGGCGCTGAAGGGGATTGATGTGGCGATACCGAAGGTGAACGAGAATCTTTCTTTGATCCAGATGGAGATCCTGACCTCGACCTTGAACCACCTTTGATTTCTTTTGGACTAGCTGATCTTGATCGTGACCTAGATCTTGTATGAAAAGACTTGGGAGTACCCGACCGGGAACGTGAATGAACTGATGCCTTCAAAGAGCCAGAACGAGAACGGGATCGGGATCGAGATCGGGATCGGGATTGGGATCGAGATCGAGATCGAGATCGAGAATGAGACCGAGAACGTGATTTTGAACGAGATCGTGATTTAGAAACTACCTGGGGTGAGGATCTAGAAGATGAATGAAAATTTGTCTTTGGCGAAGCACATTTAGATTGATTGTCGCTTGGCTTTGCCGAGTTTGATCTAGATCTGGAACGTGAATTATTCCTCGATGCTGCTGCATGAGAACTTCTGGACGCAGAACGAGAAGAACTTGGAGATCTTGAACCCGACTTCACAGAATGATGTGAATGTGCTGGTGATTGGGAGACATTTCTTGCATTTGTTTCCATAGGTTCTGGCGAATGGGATTTAGAACATGATCTAGATACTATGCTTCTTCTGCCATTTGATGGTGAAACAGATCCACTTGGTGAGAGTGATCTGGATGGCGATCTAGAATAAGATTTTCTAGAGCTTGCATTAGAATGAACAGAAACTGGTGATCCATTTTGTACCGGAGACGATTGCCTGGACCTAAAACATTTAACTATAATTAAAAAAAAATATATAAACAATTAAACAAGCAAGCATAAATGATTAATACCTAGCAGGTGAAGATTTAGGACTAGCAGAATTTGATTTCGATTTACTTTGTGCTACATTACTGTCTGATCTTTGCGAATCTGGAGTAGCACTTCGAGATTTAGCATGTTCATCGTCAGAGTCACTTCTTTCGTCTTAAACAAATAGATAGTAGATAAAATATCTTGATAAGAGTTTAATTTATCAGATTAATTAGATAGAATTTTTTAAAGAACTTTATAAGAAAGTACATAATCAAATAATATGAATAACATTTAATTAATATCAAAATTATTTTTCTAAAGTATATATTTTTTTATAAAGATCTTCAAAAAAGTTGCATAATAGTTTATAAAAAAGTTAATATAAATACTCTTACCTTCAAAACCCATGACATCAATGTCTAGATATAATCAAGAATTTGATTGTTGTTAAAACCATTAAAATATTGCGTCAGTTAATTCAACTGCCTCTAAAGTAGTATAGACGTAATGTTTTTTTATCTTTAATAACAACTCGAGATCATTTAATTTGCACAAGTGATATGTTTGTTTTTTTTCCACAGTTACTTAGATGAACACAAATGGATTATTGTGTCTCGGTACCACTTTTCTTCCTTTCTATTCTGCTTTATTCCTGTCCAGACAAGTTTTTTCTTACATTTTTTTATAGAGCCAATCACCAGATCTTTCGACAATATGAACAATATAAGTCTTTAGTTACACAATCGTTAACCTACAAGTATTGAGGGATAATCCAAAAAGGTGATCTTTTTTTTCTTCCAACAAATTGATATTTCTGTATTGCTGAGTAGAGTTAGCAAAAAATAAATGCATTACTCCTTTTTAGAGAATATCCTTCGATCACTTGAAGCGTTTGATCATACATACAAGAAATTGCCGGAATAGCTATACACATGTATACACGTATATGTTTCAATTAACATAACACTATCTTCAAGTATCGGAAGCATCGGAAGCATCACGAACACAGTAATGTTAGATGAGCGTCAATAAACTCATACGAGAGCCAAATATGGTGCAAAAGGCGCAAAATTTCCTATTGGACATCGGCTTCACGCACACGAGTATACTCATATATCGTGCTTTTAGATTTGGTTTTTTAGAAAAGTGCATAATTAACGAGTAAATCTAATTTTTCTTTGAGGGAGAAAAATGTCACCATTTTGATCATCATATACGATTGTTGCTCAACAGTTGCATATTATGGCTATGTTCCGAAATTCGCTGCCAGTACTGAAAATCTACAATATACGTTACATAAACTGTAGATTTTCAGTACTGGCAGTGAATTTCGGAATACAGCCTTTGTTGCAACTTTGCAGACATGTTTTCTGAACGATTTAGAATATCAATAAAATCAATATCAATAAAAAGAGCATGAGGAAATGGACTAATCCATCGACTGTGTGCGAATTGTTACACAACAAGTTGCACAGTCTGATGCTGACTTAAGGCCGGTTCTACAATAAGTTCCAACTGTCCCGTCGCAAATGCTCCGTCTTACCAGAAATAACTAAAAATAGCGCTTTTCAATTAGTAGTTGCTATCCTTCGCGACCGGGCATTTGCAACTTATCGTAGATCCGGTCCAAGTTCTATGCATGCCAGTGGTGTAGTGTAAATCCACCGTAAGCACAGTTGCGTCGTCAGCGGCAGAATGCGAAAGTAAAAGCTACCATAAATAACAATAATATGAACGCGTGTCTTTAGTCTTCTCGTTCCGTGGTGGCACAAAGATCGGTGATCTCGACCAAGTCGTGCTGAGAGCTGCGCGCTCAGGGCACAATATGGCGGCTGTGACAAAATTTTCGCCGTCTGCGTGAGAGAGAAATCACTTTGCGTTTGTCAGAGGGTACGGGGCGCGAGTCGCGATCGGTATTCGGCGCGCGTACGGCCGCCAAATCCGTGAGCCGGCGAGTTCCCCGGGGTGGGCGACAGCGATCGCACGTTAATACAACTCGTACGCACCCAGCGACGACAACCCCGTCGGAGCGGCTCGATGCGGGTCGCGTGCGCTTGTCTCAGGGCAAATGATGACTTCGATGCTGCCCAGCTTTAACCCGCCTATCGTCAAGCGGTTGCTGGGCTGGAAGAAGGCCGAGAGTGAGGACAAATGGAGCGAGAAGGCCGTTAAGAGTCTGGTCAAGAAGCTGAAAAAGTCCGCGGGCCTCGAGGAGCTCGAGAAGGCCATCACGACACAGAGCTGCAACACCAAGTGCATTACTATACCAAGGTATGTACAGTGCGTTTATTTTCTATCGAATTTACGTATATTCGCGGTCAAGTAGTGCAATATCATACATACGGAGAAAAGTGTGTGAGAGACAGAGTAAGAGAGAAAGAGAAAGATAGAGGATTAGAAGGGGAGAAAGCGCGCGCGAGCGCTTTTCTCATTGTGTGCGTCACGCCATATCTGTATATTCGTACGACGTTCTTCGGATGTGCGTGTGGTGTATGCGTGTGTATGCCGGTATTATACGCTTCTCTTTCACTGCCGCGTCGTTGTACGCGAGACGGCGGCACTCAGGTCTTATTGGAGATTGCCGACGTCTCGCTGCGCGCGCGCGTACATAGGTGTATATGTGCGTGCGACTCATATGTACGCACGGCTATTGAGATGATAAGCGGCCGGTCGGACGGATGGCTGGATAGATGGATGGAAGGAAGGAAGAAAGAAAGAAAGAAAGAAAGGAAGGAAGGAAGGAAGGAAGGAAGGAAGGAAGGAAGGAAGGAAGGAAGGAAGGAAGGAAGGAAGGAAGGAAGGAAGGAAGGAAGGAAGGAAGGAAGGAAGGAAGGAAGGAAGGAAGGAAGGAAGGAAGGAAGGAAGGAAGGAAGGAAGGAAGGAAGGAAGGAAGGAAGGAAGGAAGGAAGGAAGGAAGGAAGGAAGGAAGGAAGGAAGGAAGGAAGGAAGGAAGGAAGGAAGGAAGGAAGGAAGGAAGGAAGGAAGGAAGGAAGGAAGGAAGGAAGGAAGGAAGGAAGGAAGGAAGGAAGGAAGGAAGGAAGGAAGGAAGGAAGGAAGGAAGGAAGGAAGGAAGGAAGGAAGGAAGGAAGGAAGGAAGGAAGGAAGGAAGGAAGGAAGGAAGGAAGGAAGGAAGGAAGGAAGGAAGGAAGGAAGGAAGGAAGGAAGGAAGGAAGGAAGGAAGGAAGGAAGGAAGGAAGGAAGGAAGGAAGGAAGGAAGGAAGGAAGGAAGGAAGGAAGGAAGGAAGGAAGGAAGGAAGGAAGGAAGGAAGGAAGGAAGGAAGGAAGGAAGGAAGGAAGGAAGGAAGGAAGGAAGGAAGGAAGGAAGGAAGGAAGGAAGGAAGGAAGGAAGGAAGGAAGGAAGGAAGGAAGGAAGGAAGGAAGGAAGGAAGGAAGGAAGGAAGGAAGGAAGGAAGGAAGGAAGGAAGGAAGGAAGGAAGGAAGGAAGGAAGGAAGGAAGGAAGGAAGGAAGGAAGGAAGGAAGGAAGGAAGGAAGGAAGGAAGGAAGGAAGGAAGGAAGGAAGGAAGGAAGAAAGGAAGAAAGAAAGAAAGAAAGAAAGAAAGAAAGAAAGAAAGAAAAGAAGGAAGGAAGGAAAGATGGATGGACGGATGGACGGATGGACGGGTGGATGAATGAATGGATGGATGGATGGGTGGATGGATGGATGGGTGGATGGATGGAAGGATGGAAGGATGGAAGGATGGATGGCTGGATGGCTGGATGGCTGGATTCACGCGCTGTCACTCGCTCGACGACGAGGAGGTAGGCTTGATGCGCGCGAGAAAAGCGTGCGTAACATCTCGCGTATTTGTGACAAGACAGATATGTAAAGCACCGGCGCGATAACGCACGTAATACGGTAAACATTGGGCGCGCGAGGCACGTGGGCAAGTCTGAGTTCTGTATCGTGAGTAAAATGTATAGTCAAAGACTATAAAGAATAGAGTTGGGATCGTTCTATCGGCTTTGAAACTCCGAAAAGCGCCAAGACTGTTTTCTTAAAATTGAAGCAAAAGAATCAAACAAATTCTAATTTGATATTTAATTGGACATTATATTTTATGAAATACACAAATATCTTGTGAAATTCTCACTAATAATGTCGTTGAAGCCATAAACTATTTTTCATTTGTTTTCACATATGGGCAGATTGCATTTGATGAGATCAACATCAGATTGTAAAATTAACGGATTCAATCTTTATATAATTACACGGTCGTTGTGCACGTTCGAGAGGTGTTTTCGATAAGGATTTTTTTTATTCGACGACTCGATGAAAGATAATCGCGAACGCAATGATGACGCAAACGTGATCTTCTTAGCTCGCGTTCAAAGGAACTCCAAACGCGACTGTCGCTGCGTGGGCGGAAGAGCATTTATCAATCGCCCGCAAAGTGCGTAATCGCGCGTACGACAAGTGCGAAGTATGATGCAGTGTGCGCGACCAAAGTCAAAAAACGCGACGCTCGAATCATACGAAGAATAGCTGGCGCAATAGATTCAAGAACTTTTTCAATTTATCGTTTGACAAACAAACGCATCGAGCGTCTCACGGCAAGTTGCACCATATAAGCCAACGAAAACTGTAATTTTTGAAAAATAATCGGGATCGATCGAGAATAATGTCTCTACGTTTGTTTCGCGTAATCATGGAAAGAAATATATTGAACGTGACTCGACAAAAGTGTCATCTTTGTGTTGATCGTTCAGCATTTGATAAAATCAATTGTAACTGTAATGTATACAAGAATGCTGGAAGATATTTTCCTAATTATAGATTAGCTTTTTTACTTTATTACCGGCAAAAAGTGAAAGATAGATTTGAAGGATAACCAATTACGATCCACGACCACTATTTTATTATATTCGTCGTTCGTTCGTCGCGAACACTCGTTGCGTAAGCGTGCGGCACGCGATTATCGATGACACGCGCCTCGAGCCTTGATACAATATTGAAAGCGTTTCGTTTGCTATCGACGACACGCATTATATCGTATTGATTTGCAAAAATTATAACGCAGTGAAAAAACATTCAAACGGTTTTACGCTACAAAAAATTGATTTAAGGTTCTTCAAAGAATTGCTTTATAAGCATTTTATATATTTCCAGAATAATTCGATATAATAGAATTCCAGCTGTTGAGAATAAAGAGTTCCTTATACGTTACAAAGAAGAATGAAATACAATATATTAAAATATGGCGATCAGAAATGTTCAAGCCCTCGCAAATTAAAATTTTTTCCGTCAATGTAACATTTTTTAAGAATTCCATCGAGAAGTGTTGCTTGAATCGATTCTCACTGAAATAAAAAGTCATTACTAATTCTTTAAAACATGAAATTGGTACTTTATATTTAATTAATATTAATCGCGAGAAACGTTTCAAGAATTTTTTTGGAGACGTTTTGTAACTCTGTATCAAAATTTTAAACATTTGGGATGTTGAAAAAAATTAAAACTTGTCAAGTATATCGCGATTTCGTACGCAACAATGAAAACTCATGTTGTGTATGGGGGGAGGGAGGGGGAGAGAAGGAATTGTGTGCACGAAAAAGACACTGCAGATGAAGCTAAGCGAGTGCAATTTTATACATTGTACGGAACAACGGAGCATATAAACGATCGAACTCTTCACCATGCTTTGCCGATTCGTTTTATCTCACGGGACAAATAACAATTAATTCGCACGTCTTCTTTCATAGCTTCTCGTAAAAAAAATTATGAAATTAGACAGAATATTAACGAAAAAGAGTCATCATTTACAAAGTATATCATTTTCCGTTTATCTTAAATTAACAATTTTAATTTTGAAATTAATTTTAAACATTGACGATCGATGTCCCGTTTCTGGAACAAGAACTCTTTTATTACACGTGACATAATTTTATTAATAAACACTCTTCGACCTAAAACCGAACATAATTCTCAGATTCCGATAGTAACGTGAAAGTTTCGAAAAGTGGGAACAATTAAGTCAGCTTCAAGCCTTTTGTATTATAATTATGGTCTTTAACGAATTAAAAAAGTTGCGAAACTAAGTTGTCGCATTAAAAGAAGGAACGGTTGGAACATGGAAATTTCAATTGTGAGATGGTAATCCGGGTGTAAAACTATCCGCGACTGGTCATGGAGCGTGGAAAAATGGAATCGTCACGAACTCAGTTATCGAGATAACGATCGCGATTGGTAATCAGCTTCGTTATTTTTCCACATCCGCGTGTGAATGTGCGGAAAAAAAGACACGGAATGATAATCACACTGATAGCGACAAAATGCTTATTTGTGATTTCTTATCTCATTACGTGTATCTCGTGAAAACTATGCTTCCAAGTACAACAACAACAATAATAATAATAATAATAATAATAATAATAATAATAATAATAATAATAATAATGTGATTAACATTCCCACTCCTAACGATTTTCTAATCGATAAATCCTGTGATATAACGGAAATGATTTATCTTGCACGTAAAAAAAGGCCGATTTTGTATTCAAATTAACTGACCATTACACATGGGTTTCACAATT
Source organism: Linepithema humile (assembly GCF_040581485.1). Classification (NCBI taxonomy): domain Eukaryota; kingdom Metazoa; phylum Arthropoda; class Insecta; order Hymenoptera; family Formicidae; genus Linepithema; species Linepithema humile. Next base: position 35,683,012 of record NC_090129.1, on the reverse strand, counting down.
GGATGTAACTTATCGCTGATCTGCCGAATAATATAATGTATATCGTGATACATATTCAGCGAGTACAGGTAGCGCAGTAATGTGTAATTAATCATTAGCATTGTATCGCATAATAGTATTTAATTATTACAATTGTAGCCTTTAAATTATTATTATTATTACGTATATGAAATATTTACTGATACCCGGAGATTTAACGTCGAGTTTGCGTAATTGCAAAATATGAATAATAACAAGCTTATTATAATTGTCGCCAGTCATCGGCGATCGTAAAATACATTTAATTTCCATCGTATTTACATATGACACGAGCTTATTATAAATAATATGGTTGAAGATCGACTTTGTTAAATATAGCTTCCGTGAAAAATCTAATAGTCTTTTTGCTGCAAAATCGCGAGATATTCGAATGTTTAGCTTTAAAATTTCAACTTGAAGATGTAGTGATTATAAATCACGATACACAATTAGCACACAATCGCAATATAAAAACAGAAACGCGGTAGAACTTATTCTCATGTTCTTCAATTATCCATGTGCAAACTTGCATAAATTACCGCAATTGCATATTTAATCAACATGGACTAATTAATCGGCAATTAGTTAGCTATGCGCGACCATCAGTCGCGCCACTTGACCAATTATGATAAAGACTCTGTTTTGTCGTGTGTATTCTTACTATCATCTCAATGCGGTCACGTGACACTCGCGAGATAACTCGGATTTATTTAATATTTTTAACACATGAAAAACGACGCGCAGTACAAGCTGGAATGCTTTTCTCTCTTCCTTTCGGATTTAACACGATATTTTAAACTCTCAACGCATAAAGGGAAATCTTTTATGCGTTGGAAAGGAAAGGAACATTCTCGGTACTTTCGATCAAATTTTTTCCTACAACGATCTCCGAGGTAGTCCGAAGCTGTCGCGTGACGGCGCGCGGTTGGGATTTATCGGTGTCATTTTTCTGCCATCTGAATTTCCGCAAGCTTTCCTTCAAGAGGCGTACAAAGATGAATAGCGGCAATTATCCAGGCTCGTGTCTCTTGAAAGATCCTGTACATATCAGAATGATGTATCACATGGCGTATACCGTGTATGTACACTGTATATCTACAGTCGAAGAGCCGTAAGGGAATCGATTGCGACGACGACGACGACGACGACGACGGCGGCGGCGGCGGCGGCGGCGGCGGCAGCGGCGGCGGCGGCGGCAGCGGTGGTGGCAGCGGCGGCGGCGTGCGTGCGTGCCGCATGACAACTTTATTAATAGTAGTCCTGGCTTGCTGCTGGCGTTGTCGATTGCGAGCCTCTCCTCGACCAAGGATTCCTACCAGCGGAGAGTGGGAAAGTCCGTCATCGGGAAAGGCGCGAGATCCTTCCCGCGGCGCGAGTCGAACCGAGACGCGCAAGCGGGCCGCGCGCGTTTCCGACTTTCGCTGACGCCGAAATCAAGTCGCGACCTCGGATCGGCGATTTCGCTCGTTGAAACAAGCGTGACGTCCAAGCGTGTGTGTATGTGTGTGTGCGGAAAAAAATCGCAGGAGTCACAAACACGCGTGGGAAGAAAAGAAACGCGCGAGAATCGCGAGGCTGGTGAGAATTTCGAGACTTGGATGACGCGGAGGAAATGTTATACGCTTCGTAGATCCGAACGGAGGAATTTACGTGTCAAATAAAGCGCGATGATGTCGCAGCGGCTTGTTTGCAGTCGACGGTAAAACGCGTGAGTCCAAGTTTTCTTTCTTCTTCCATCTCCGCATCTTTTTATTTCAGAACCAAATCCTCCGAGCCACAAATCGAATCTCTCAAGTTCCCGCGACGTTATCGCAGATCGGTGGTATTGTTCTGCAATTATAGTCGCTTTATTATAATCGTGTTGCGTACGCGCGTCTATCGATCGCGTTCTCATTGTGTCCTTTTTTTCCTTTTGCACGGTATAAAAATATGTACGTAGCAGTGTTCATTCCGTGTGGTATCACATTGATCAACATGCGAATTCAATTTAATAATAATAATGGAACAATGATAATAAATACGCCGGAGAATCTATTGTTGAATTACGTTTCACTGAAACTGAAATAGCTTGTGGATGAAATTGTAATCAAGGGAGAAACGACTAACCACAGTTAGCTTATCTAAACTGTTAATGCAACTCGAAGACAGAGAGAACCGCTAAGCAATTTTCATTCTTTCGATCAATTAACTCCTCCAAGTATTTTTTCTCATACATTTCTCAGCAATTTCTTTCATGCATTTTAAGATCTCTCACTCAGTTTGCTAATACTCAAATATATTTTTTCTTATTGACATCTTTTAATGCTTTTCCTGACAATTAATATTTTAATGTATGTTTGTCTTGTTTATATTTTAATACCCCTTCGTAAAATAATCAAGAGGAAATAAATATCGTTATTCGAAGGTTGTAAACATCTTCGGCTTTTTTTGTAGGAAAAAATAATAAATGCTTTCGGCAGTGAAAGTTTTAAACGATGTCTCGCGTTTCATGTATTTTCAAATTATATAAGAATAGAGATTATAGATGAAAGAGAGAACTTTGAAATAACTGTGAATCTCTCAACTTTTGAATGATTCCATGGTAAAATTCGCACGAGTCAATAATGTATATTTGCGAATATTTGCGACAAATCGAATAACAGAAAAAGAATTTCGATCAATTTATGTCGAGCAATATCGAAGGATTAAAAGCGTTAAAACTTGTCAAAGTTAAAAGAACATCATCGAGAAAGTATATTTTCGGGAAAATTTCGGGAAAATAAAAATTAGCACGCATCAATAATGCATAACATTTCCAAAGAAATTAAATAGTGAAAAAGACTTTTGGTCAATTTCAAATGGAGCAATATCGACGGATCAAGCGTTAAGATTTTTCTCAAAGTTAGAAGAACGTCATCGAAGGTATCGGCAATATTCTCGAGAAAACAACAGGCTGTGGGAGAGCTTCGAAGAGTCCTCCCACGCGTTCAAGGATTAATATTGCGCGATTGATGATGCGCATTAATGGCGCCGATTATTCGACACCGCGACGTGCCGCGGCAGCCGGGAAATGAAATTTCGTCCGCCACGCGGAATCGAATTGTGCGCGACACATATGCATACGTTCTGCTTTTCTAACGGATCTCGTCGTATGCTCGAGGCATACGCGACACGTGCGAGCGGAGCGCGCGTGCAGATAATGCGCGAAGTGCGTCAGCACGTCCCACGGATTTTGATATATTTGACTACCTGCACGTTGCAGCAGCGGCGGCAGGTCGATCCAGGTATTCTCTTCGATACACTCGGTTCAAACGCGTGCGCTGCATTTCATCCCGCCGCACCTCGTATACACTTGCGGTTTTACGCACCCTCCGCGCGCGTGCCGTTCCGTATCAGTGGAGATAATCGAAGCGATTATTCCCTCCCCCCTCTTTCTCTCCCCCTCTCGCCCCCTCCCACCCTCTCTATAATTTGTCGATTCAGATTTTTCCGTATAGAGGTGTATAATCCAGCGATTGCCGGCACTAAAGGAGCAAGGAAATTATTCAAGAGGATAATATAATGAGCTCTTAATTACAATCTTCACTCCGAGACTGTTTGAAAGTATCTCCGCGATTCAACGCGAACATGTTAAGAGATTTAAATTACTATTCAGGACTTTTTTTATTGCAATCTTTTTCATAATATTCAGTCTGGAAGAAGAACACGTTTTATACCCCTGCTCTCTTTCCCTCTCCGTTCTTTCGCTTCGTTAAAAAAAAAATTTCTGAAATTTTTGAAACATCTGATCAATTTCCTGAATAACTGTATGTTAGCTGAATGAAAATCATTGTATTTCGTGGTGCATTAAGTACGCGCGCGCACGCGTTTCGCTTGCAAACTCGGCAAACAACGGAACGCCGCGAATGTTCCGCTATCGAGGAAATTAAACTTTGTTCTACTTCCCGAATGCTACGTTATGCACGATATATTATCTAATAACGCGCGTTACATGTACGAAACAGACTTGGCGATGCACGATGCGGTGTCGATGCGCATAGCACGCCTGGTATTGTGTCCCCATGGTCCATGGATGATGCGCGCGAGACACGACGTTAATTCGATCCCCGTTAGAAGGTAAATTAAGCCCCGTCCCGTTTCCTCGACGTTATCCCCGGGACGCTGCGAACCGCAGAAATGAACAGGCGGATTCGCAGGGAGGGACGCGTATTTCCCTTTTGCTCCTGTTTGTTTGCGCGAGAGAAAAAATAATTATTAAAACTTTGGAAAAGGAATTATTATGAAATCTTAAACAATAAACTTTAGAAAAGTAATCGTCAACAAGTAATTTAATTTTAATTCTCAAGTAATTAGAATTTCTTTGTTCCTCCCTCTTTCGAAAGAATTATTGAAAAATTTAGAAAATAGTTTACCTACAGTTCGGAAAGTAAACTTTAGGACAGTGATCTTTTACTTTTATATAACAGATATTGTGTTTACTATGTAAATTATCGGATCGACAAACTATTTTAGAAATTTAGAATACATCTGCTTTTAATTACGCGAAAAAACCGTTGTTCTTTACGTTATTCTATTTTCATCTATTTTCGAAGAGCGTTAGAGATAAAATTCCGCTTCTGGAATATTTTTACCGCGCATTACTTTAGCGTACTAAATACAATTGTCTAATTATCTCACGGTGACATTGAACACGATTTTCACATTATCCAAATAAAACGGAGAATATCCGGTGGTTGCATCCGGTGCCGAATGCGCGCATCAGGAATACCGATCTATATCGGCAACGTGTATGAAAGATAAATGAAGGATTTTACAGCGCGATAAATTTTTTTTACACTTGAATCAACTGTAACTGCAAAATATTTCGTTTAAATCCGCGGGAGCAAAAGTGGGTCACGTTGAATTTAACATTCCGTGATTCTTTTCCATTTTACATAACTCACAATTCGTCTATGTAATATCGTCGATGTAATATCCATTCAAACATCATATCATACATTAACATTTCATCCACGTAAATTTCAATACCATAATGTTTGTACACTTGAAAATCAAGATGGTCTTACAATATTTTCGCCAATACTTATTACATGCACTAATTTTTATTTGATTCATTCTCGTTCATATTTCTCGCTCTCTTCTCGTAAAGCTTCAACTGCCGATCTGAACTGATCTGAAATGTAAAAAGAAATATAGCGTTATTTTGGAATATCTCCGACGTTTCGCGAAAAACGTTGAATTGTAAAAGGCTCAGTCGTCCGCGCGCACGATTGGACGATTGAGCCTGTCAAATCGAGAGAGGAGAAATTGTTTCAGCTCTCGGATTTTAATGCTAAATTTCTTTTATTCGACGCAAAAAGAGAAGCCGGTGACTGGCGAACGAAATAGAAGCTACGCTTGACTTTTCTCTTCTATCGCAAAGTGAAATCTTTGAAGTAGATTGAGACACCTCCTCGGGCACTTTGCATCTCGGAGCGAGCTGGGTTTCGATCAACGGCGGATTTATCCGGTTTGTCACCCGAGTAGCTCTTCTGCTTCTTAGATCTGCGCGACTCTTGTAGCTCTTATTCGCTCTTACGGCGTCATATAATTCAGTCTTTTACGTCACGACACGCAGAAGCGATTTACGAGGACAATAAAGAAATGGATGCGCTGTTGTTTTCCGATTCGTTGCGTTTTTCAAACGTAAAATTATTTAACGGACTATCTCTTTTTAATAGATCTCTATAGATATTTTCAGTGCTTTAAAGATTCAATATTCAAATATCGTGGAAATACATATTTAATATTTTCAATATTAGTCTCTTCTTGATTGTGCGGATAAAATAAAATTAAGGAAATTTTGAATTTGATACTACGGAATTTTGGCTTATATCGTCTTTAAATGAGTTAAATATCGTTTAGCTGAGAAAATTCAACTTGAAAGTCTAACTGTATGCTACGCTTAGCTGCTGATACATTCGGCTGAATTGATGTTTACGCAAGACTATTGATGAGAATAATTCACGGGGAAAATTAATGGCACCGATCTCGCGGGTACGGCGGTAAAAGAGAAAAGGGTGTGATTTGCGATGGAGAGAGAAATTACATAAGGATCTCTTTCGTATCCTGTTGCGCGTTAGCTCGTTGTTGCTGTACCGGTAATAACGGTAAAATGCGCCGTGTCTACGTAATGGCATTAGCGATTGTTAATGCATTATCCGTGGTAAAAGTTACTTCGCACTTGGTTTGCGCTGCGACTGATTATCACGGCTGACCTTATGCTCGTTCGATTTCAGTGAAAGGAATCGCGCGCAAACGAATCGAATCACCGTCGCGGGGCAAAAAATAGAATTCCAAAGTAAATTTTGCGGAAAAACAAAGGAAAATCACGTCATTGCGTGGACTTTATTACATTTATATTTATTTGAATGTACAAGTGTGTTTCTTTTTTTCGAAAGTAAAACTAAGAGAAAGAAGAGGGAGCAGGCGATACAAGCGTGTGAAAAAGAATTTTTTTTATAGTTACTGTATTGCAAAAATATACAAATGAGATATATCTGTAGAATAAAGCTTGTCTAAAGAATATTTCGAAATTTGAGAATCATCGATCGGTTTCATAAATCTTGCTGCACACATTTTGGGCACAGAATAATCGATACCTTTGAATGTACATTCGAAAGCAAAAGGCCGAGAATGCCTTACATCTGAAGTCTGAATATTCGTCCCTTCTACTCGCGTGCCACGTGAAACGGTATTGGTTGTTTTATGTTCAAGGTTGCCGCGGCACACATAGTCGTTTATTAAGCGTAATATCGGCGAGCAAGCGCGGAAAAAGCACAGGCGGAATGAAAAGCGACTATTGCATCCCGACGGTGGAAATGCATCCCTTTGATCGACACAGAATCGATAACGGGCGCGCCGTAAATACTCGCCGAATTGTATCCCGCATTGTCGACGGTATTTCGTTTAATTACACGTCAAAATGATAAATGGAGTTAACAGTGCGCGCGGGCGGGCGGACGGGAGCGGATAGGACTGACGTGTTTCGCGTTTCAATTTTTCGGTATCCTTCCGCATCCGCGATATTTTTGGGACACGTATGAAATTCGCGCACGACGACAGGTTTACTCCCGCGAATTGAAAAGCAACACGAGCGGTTTTATTAACTCCGGAAAACGATTTTTTCCGGCCGCGCGAGCGATAACAGACCGGCGTTAATAGTTTCGTCCGATGGACGGAAAACAGATGAAAGAAAATACAAAGATAGAACTTTTTCATTAGTTTCCCCCCTCGCGATATCGATATTATTGACACGTGCGCCGCCGTTTCAACAGCACCTCGTGCGAGACGGCACCTTCTTCCGAACGACTGCGTACAGAAACGACCGTGCGCAATTCTTCGCACATTCTGAGATCACTTCAACAAAGATACGTGTAAAATTCGCACTTTCAAACTGTGTGCATAAAATTCGTATGTTATTTTGATTTCGTTCCTATTGTTATGATCGCTCTCTCTCTCTCTCTCTCTCTCTCTCTCTCTCTCTCTCTCTCTCTCTCTCTCTCTCTCTCTCGTGCTTGATATAGATGCGTTTTTACTGACAAGTTTTTATTGATATTATTCTCGGTCGTGTTTACCGAACGTGCGTTTTAAATATTTAAGACAGTGTTTGGTGCATAGAATGGGTTGATTTCATCAATAATCGACACCTAGCAGCTAGTATCGTATCGAAAGTCCAAGAAAAAACCGAGGAAATTGCAAGAATCGATATCCCGGGACGCGACAATGAACGTCGACTCCAAACATATAAAGCACATAAAATTGTTTATACAAAACGCAACATGTATCTTTATGTCGCTAGAAAGCTGCCGTGCGTAAACTTTAACCTTTTTTGAAAAATATAGTAATTTTTAATACTATTTAATATAATTTTTTATAGGGCATTTCCATTCTTTTTAAGCATGTTTTTTTATCTTGTGCATCCATGTGTGTTATTTTTATTTCTTTGATGCCTGTGTTCAATGTAATTCTGTTTCATGTGTGTTGATTTTCATTTTTCACGCCATTTGATAACAAAACCAATATTAAACATAAAAATATTTTACAAATAAATAGATATTCGAATTTGTTATTAAAAGGTCGGGGAAAAATAAATACAACAATACAACATAATCGAAAGATTACGATAGATAGATTTTATGATTGAATTGCCGGCTGTTTTTTCATCATACGATCGGCTCTTGATGTTGCGTGTATTTCTGCCGATCGGAGCATAGAGAGGAGAATAGTTTGACTTTCGGACTATCGTGCAGCCGGTAGCAACAGGCTGATAAGAGCCGGAGGAAGAAAGAGGTCTCAGAGAAAAAGGCTGGGTCGATAAGACAAGTTAACGTAACGTAACCGGCATGATAAGTTATATATCTCCTTGAAGCCTCGAGCGGAGAGTTAATGCTGTTCCGTTTCTCGCGTACATGCAAGGACAACGGGAATACATCGCGCGAAACGCTTTCAACAACAAACACGAGCGAGAGAATAGCAATTTTCGAACGGAGAAAAACTCCCGCCGTCACGCAAAGTTTATATTCCTCTTTTTTTTTCTTTTTTGAGAGGTTAAAGTATTAGTAGCGGATTTTAACATTTCCAAACAAGCATGCAGATCGAGGGAGTGGAGAATGGGGAAAATCAATTCCCGAACCGTTCATCGTGTCGACGAGAAAAAATAGCTGAAAAATAAATGTAAGAATAACCAATTCATAACTTAAAATAACTTGATTATTCTGAACGCCCGTTCAACTCATCGGCTCGCGCGACCTTTACATCGCGCCGATACGCTTTGCTGAACCTTCCCTCTCGTTGTCGGGCCAAGTTTTGCAGAAAGCGGGACGGAGATAATCGAAAAGCGGCGATATTTCCTTTCGGGCGACTCGATAATTGATTTACCGAATTTCCGTGCTCGCGCTGCGCGGCGCGGATAAGCGAGACCGGTCGGATGAAAGTATTTCGGTGTTTACAGTTGGCACAACCGCATAAATCGATTCGCGACGACGGATAAGCGGGGTATTTTGCATTCGCCGTGGAAATTTATCACTGTGATTCTCGTGCGATCACGTGGTAATGCTATTGCTTCGCTCCTCGCGATACCGTGGCCTGAAAAGAACCGCGCGAGGAAAGCTTTCTTGCGCTTTGACAATTTGAATTTTCGCTCGCGGTGATCGAGCGCGTCAGGCGCCAGGCTCCTTCAACGGTGCGCGAAAAGTAAGAAGAAAAGTATCGTGTATTAGTAAGATATTAGTAAACTCTTGAAATTTTAGTTGTTTATCAGTTGAAATATCCCAACAATTTGCAACGAGCTTTCCAGTCTGCTTTTAAACGGGGGCGCGTCCAGCGAAAAAGCATCGTGCAAACTGAGGATTCAGACGCGTAAGTGACTGCAAGTGAATCGGAATTACGGACATTTCGCGATCAACCGCGCAAAATTTCAATTTTCCACTCGACTATCGCACAGTATCCCCTGAGAGGATCGCTGCGTGATCTATCGATCGCAACGGTGAGGGTGATACGCAGAAATACGGAGGAAAATTATACGTGAGGGCAGCCAGTCACGCGGCAGAAGCTGAAGAAAAGCTTCTTTCCCGCGCCCTCCTCTCGTGCTCTCTCTTTCGCCCCGCAGCTGCAACGGTAATAGCCAGCTTACACGAAGCTGGTAGCCGGGGTTAGTAGTCAAGTAGCAGGTTACTACCCGCTTAACTCTTCTCGAGTACGAGCGAGTGCTCGGGCGAGCGCTGTTTACATAGTTGCAAATCCGCCTCGAGCGTGTGCCTAGTCGACGGCCGCACGACGGCCGAATCGCGATTATGCTAAACGAATGTGCCCGAAACCGTCATTTTCGAGTTATTCCCGCTGACATTTTAATAGGCCCGACGTTGCAACGGGGGCAACATCGATAAGCCCCGGCGCTAGATACCGCGGACGAATATCGATGACGATGGCGATGACGATGCGAATTATATCGATAACGAGCAACGATGAAAAACCATATTCACCAATATTCATAGGTTAAGTTCAATTAATCGATTATTAACTTTTTGTGCATAAGAAATAAGCATAAGACTGATTTTTCGCGACCATAATCCAACTTGGCGCAACCGAGTGCGGCTCACGTGTCAGTCTTGTTCCTTCTCTCTCTCTTCCCTTTGAAAAACGTGAGCGTACACAGGCGCGTAATATCGTCGACGATTAAATTCGTTTAAATCGCTCGTCATCTCTCGTCGGTGTGATACATGTGGCGCGAACATGATCGTTACCATTCGCGACACGTGACGCTCGAAATACGTTCCGATTTTCATTTTCCGAAGATCCAAAGATCCAAATTTAAGTTGGATGCAAGTTTTTTTGCATGGAACATTTACGAGCCAATTATGCGGAATAACAAGAGGATTTGAAGGTCGAAATCCGCCGAGTTCAGATTCGGCTAAATATTTGATTACGCGAATCGCGCGCAATTGCGGTGACGAATGCATATTTTATAATGTACGAATAAATTGTAGGTAGTCGCGTTTATTAATATTAAACGCGCGCCGAGTCTGAATCCGTTTTCGCGATACAAATTATAGGGTCTTTGATATTTCTCACTTCATCGAGGAGTGTTGTTTAGATCAAGGCGTTGTGGCGTCATCGTCCCGCAGGAAGATCGTAGATATCGCACAGATGCTATTAACAAAATAGGTGATTATTCATCGCCGCGGAATAACGCGGTCAACTAGACTTATTCAGCCTCTCGTCGTTCGCAAGAGGCACTTGAGTGCACCAAGTTCAGGGCTGCGACACGCCACACTTGAAGAAGCGTCGTGAATATTCTTACGAGATTCGCCGTGATGGAAAGGGATGGCGATGACTAACGCGGAGATTCTCACGTGACGGAATCGCGAGAGATTTTTATCTTTACACTTTTTTATGCGGCAATGCGACGTCTGTCTTCTTCATCGATCTTATCGAGTATTTTCACTGTAATAACGGCAAAACGAAATGCAATGTTCTCTCTATAGAATTAATAACGTTTTCACGCCGTTCTTAATCTTCTTCTTAATGTTCCATTCAGAACGCGAAATTACAATTGCACAAACTCTATTTCCGGAATGTCTGCAAAAATTTCTAAAATCGTATAAATTGATTATTATATGAATTCTCTGCAGTCCGATTTAATTTCGACAAATAAGAGAGTGTTGAGTATTTCGATCTTACTTTAGTATATTATCGGAATAAGATTAATACCAATCGACTCTTGTTGTTGTCTAAAAAATTTCAAAAGGATTAGAAAAATTCGAATTAGAATCTAATTAGAATCGTGAAAGGTTAAATGAAAAAATTGATGTGAAAAGAAGAAGCTCGATAATCGCTTAGGAATCAATTAGCACGACGGCTAATAATGCCGATTAATAATACCGATCATCTGTCGCAATTGTCTCGAGCATTGTATCTCGCACACGCCGTCAGGAGCACAATCCCTAGAGTAACAGCGCGATCCAGGCACACTGTAGAATTATTACCTAATACAGCGAGTGACGGCGAGGCTGCGAGCATGTTCTTACGTAATGATCGAGAGACAGGTGTGGACGAGATATTCTCAGCTTCTTTATATATGACTGCTGTGTTCTCTGTTACTCTTCCGGCGCGCGACATCCTCGTGGCAGTAGAACTGCGTTTCTGATTCTCCTTCTCTCTTAAATAGCATTAGTCAGTGCGTTGTTAAAAATAATAGTGTACAAGTACTGATATCGCTTCGTTGGTAGAAAAGTGACACAACTCAGAAATTAGCATTTTTGAGATAATGAAAGGAAATCGACCCTCATGACATAGTTTTAAAGAATATATTACATATGAAAGTATAACATGGAAAGAAAGTCATATTATGCGTATTCACTATTTTAATGAAAACGTTGTTCCAATTAAGAGAATTTAAAAAATGCTCGACTGTAAAGTTGCTCATTTTACTTACTACCAACGGAGTGTGATATGTACGTACACATACAGCTGATTGCACCAACTATTAATTATACGCAAAGATACCTACTTGTCTCAGAACGTGCAGATAAAATTGGATTTAATGTGAAAATAATAATTTAATATTAATTTTTTAATAACATAGGGCAATTTTGAACTTGTTTTTGAACGATTTTTTTCATGTCGAGAACTCGTGTTTCTTAAGCTATTAGCGATTGAAAATGAAAGACTTTAAGAAGTAAATTTTTAAGGGACAAATTGCTCTATAAAGAAATCATATTTTTCAATTAATTTTAAATATTATTTTTATTTGCTTTATTTGAGTTTAATTTATGATGTGAAAAATTGAAAAGTTGCGACAAACGATGACAACTCTTGGCATTTTTGTCAAAATTACAGAAATATATAAAAATATATAGAGAATGTATAAATGCAATTTAAAATGTGTTTGTTGGCTATTAATTCTGCGTATTTTGCCACAACCTCGGCGTTTGAAAGCAGTAGGGTAGTATCGATCAATGGTGATTACATATCGCGACTAGACCGACCGGTTGCAGCGAGATTCGGCAGCGAGGAAATCGCGATGTCTAACACGCTATAACACATCATCACATCGGATAGACAGTTTAATGATGATCTCTGTGAAGTTGGCCCCCCATTTTACAAAATTGAAAAAAATGATTAGAGTTCTGGACGCCCCCCGAAGAGTTCTAACGATAATTATTAACACTCCAAGCGCTCAGAGGCGAAATAAAAAAGTTCTCGATGGTTGAAGTTTCGGATTTGAAAAATTTCTGTCCTACAGGAAAAAAAATTTTTTTTCGGTAACCGGCAGTTTTGTTGAGAGTTCTGGACGCCCCCCGAAGAGTTCTAACGATTATCTTAAAGGCACGAAACGCTAAAATCAAAATTGAATGAGTTCTCGCTATTTTTCGTTTTCTAAGTCGAGAATTTCAAATTTAATTTACGTAGTATTTCGAGCAGAACTGTTTTTGAAACTTATCTAGAACTATAGAACTATTTGAAATCTACTCAGAACTATAAAAAAATTTGGATTTTTTACATAATGGGAAGCGTCGTGAAGTTAGCCCCCCGATTTTTCAAATGGTGTTTTCTTTACTTTAAATGGCAGAACTCTTTCTAAAATGGTCTGAGAACTGTAGAACTCCTCGGGGGGCATTCAGAACTCTAATCATTTTTTTCAATTTTGAAAAATGGGGGGCCAAATTTACAGAGGTTTAATGATGAGATCGCGTTAACCCTTAATAGCGTTTATGGTGCCGCTCGATTCCTTATGAATTGTTTTTTATTTAGTGTGTCTTGAAGAATGAAATATAGTCCACCTTTAAAATTTTATTTGTCCTCGGACTGGCTGTCGTAGAAAATACGCAATATGTTTTCTCTATTTATAATTGCAAACTATTGCATATCTATGTTTAAAAAGAATAAAAATTGTATATTACAAGACTTTAAAAGGTTTATAACAAGTTACAATACATTGTTTATGACATTCACACACACACACACACACACACACACACAATCATTATCTACACATTTTTTTAAATACAGATTCAAAACGATTCGAAAATGAATTCTTCGATTGTGCTGATGTTTGATCAATGATATTATTTCGCGGGCTACAATGATTATACATGTTATTTCACAAGCTACAATAAAATGATCGCAGAAATATCTCACTCAGTTTTCCGCGATTAGATCGACATGAAGCGATCGGCCAAGAAGTCGTACAAATCTCGAGCGAGCGCTTCTAAATTATATAACGAAGTGCAATGTCATTCAGAAGCGATAATTGTGAGCGCAATGGAGAGAATGAGAGAGCGAGAGGAAAAAGACGCGACAGAGAACATTATGATCGAGAGGCGTCGTATACGAAACGAGACGAGTCCAAGGCTGCCGTGACGTGCGTCGTGCATTATGCATCGACGGAAACGTTACGCGTCGAGCCTTATCATAAATTTCGTAAGCATAATCTCAGACGATTTTTTCCCACCTCTAGCAGCCTTGAGGAGAGTCGGGTATATAGGGTGTTTCGTCTAACTTTGGGTCGGAATGTATCTCTATTTTCTGTACCTGTTTTTTCTTTTTTTTTTTTGTATGATATACGCGAGCGAGAGATTATTTGCCTCAAAGGGATGAATATTGAAAGAGCAAAAGGTTTGGTCAAGTTTGGCAAAACACTTGCGCATTTTTGCTTTCATCGAAAATGTGAAAATGTTGATGCGAAAATATGATCTGGTTATATCGTGGAATATTTAATGTTTTTGTGTGTATTTCCATTTGTTTTTATTTTAATAATTTGTAAAAAAAAAAAAAAAAAAAAAAAAAACGCACGAACTTGTATGATGATAATGATTTTTGTGGCCGGTGTTCTGTTTCTTGGCCTCGTAATAAATCTGCAAATGCCGCGTGTAGAAGCCGTAATCGTGCTCGTATAATTACGAGGCAGCGGTATTCTCTTCTCACACAGAGGGAAACTGCTATTTTGTTGTTGCTCCTTAATCGGCAGGATTTCGCGTACGAACAGAACGGGCGAACTGTGTGCGCGAGAATTTTGCAATTAAATGCCGTTTAATTTCACGGTGGTGTGGCAAAGTACCGCGATTATCCGCTTCGCAAATACAGTTTTCGCTACCGAGCGAGCTTTATTACCATTTGTAACGTTTGAAAGGTCTCGGACATCTTGCTAATAATTTTTTTCTTTACCACACGTAACGCATATATTAATGTAATCACATTTACCTTTTTTCAGTCATTTTATGAGTAAATATTGAATCTTAATCGCTACATCGTTTGAAATGTTGGATTTAATCTCTATATTGTTCCATTTATGATCGTTTTATGTAGAGGCTGCAATCAGTAGAGATTTTATATTTTCACTATAAATAAACAACGATATATTTCCTCTGATCTTTGCAACTCAATTTATCGAACTCTTATCGTCTGGAGGAAAAGCGCGCTCTCTGTCTGAACGTACACTTTCTTCTTTTGAATTACAAAACGGCATCGATTATATTGTGCAATTCCAAGGTGTACCGTAACGCAGAATCGACTGCCGGATAAAATATTAACAAGCAAAAAAGATTGCTATAATTAGCTGTCGCTACGTGTTAGCGGCGATTTTATTTGCACACAGTGCAGCAGCGCAAGAGCGAAACACAGTAATCTCGCGCCACTTGTGAAATTCCTGGGCCCTAACCCGACGTAAAGGCTTTACGCAGCAAATTCCAGTCGGATTCTTTTTCTTCGCAGACACCCGCTACTTCCGGTGTAGCATGCAGCACGGCACGACTTGTGGTGCAAGCAGAGCCGGATTTAACACGCGGAGTTTCTCCCTCCGCGTTATTTAACTTGTATTATACATTCATGAAATTCGAACAGATCGAATTTATATACATATGCACATCTGGCCTTTATTCTCATCTCGTGTTCATATGGAACATGTATGATTCTCTGACGAGTAAAACTCAAAATTAGATCATGGATTTTGTATTAACGAGAGAGCCATAAATAGATGTATAGGATACGCGTTTTGCGGTCATTTATTTTACCCTGAAATAATCATCTAAAATACTGCTTGAAATAATGTATCTTAAAATTATCCTAAAATAATTCTTAAAATATATAAGTTTATATTTTACTTGTTCAAAATTTCTATTAAAACAATTTTATTTCAATATCGTGTGGACTCTGCAACCCTTATTGTATCTTTGCATCGTGCAAGGAAAAATGTGAAAACTTGGATTTATTCC